>NW_019731976.1:145554-271675 GCF_002891405.2 Cryptotermes secundus
TCAGGGAACCGAAGAAGAAAAGGCGTAGGGACCGAAACAAGCGACGAATTAAGAATAACCCGAGGGGGGAAAATTGCGGACCCCAGAAATTGGTGGTCGTCAGCAGGAGGGTGTCCCGCTCTGCAAGAGTGGCATGGCGCAAGAGGAACATCTTCAGGAAATCTTGGACCCTAGGAAATCATGAACCCCGGATGAAGTTGGCTGCCATCTGCTGGAAGACATCCCGTCGCGCGACAGTGGCACGACGTTGGAGAATTGCCTTCAAGAAGGAAACTCCCCAGGGAACCTTCGGATGCCAGCGGAAAGAAGTGACCGCCACCGGAACGAAGAATACAGAGGAGGATAAATCTTGGAAGTACCCTCAATGCAACGCTGGCATAAAGGACAAAGGTCTGAAACGGCGACTACGAGTCAGCAACCAATTCAAGGACCTAGGCGGCGGAGAGCCGCGATATGTGAAGGAAGCAGACATGAGAAAAACTGCAGGACTGCAGATCGCCAAGCGAGTAGCCGGATTTTCTGTCTGCCTACGACACGGCGAGGATTGGACACTGTGGAGGGGTCGACCCCCTCCAAAACGAAAGAAGAAACAGGCACAGAAAAGGAGCCGGTAATGTAGAAGAACCGGCCTCCCCATTGAGAGTGAATGTGCCATAGAATGAAAGTGAGGGATGAATGTGATCTTCTGGCGAGCTGAAAGGAAACCGCTCGAGACGAGCTTTGTCTTAAGAGGGGAGCGGATGTACCGGACGAAGAATAGTCGCTGCAAGAAGAGTAGCCGCAACAACAGGAGATGCTGCAAGAACAGCCACCGAGGAAAAGGAACGGGGATGCACCGTTAGGCTATTCGGGACGAACAGCCTTAAGGAGGGAGCAGTGTGACGTGCTGAGCTATGGATGACGCCCCCCTCCCCCCCCGCCAGCCGTGATGCGCCGAGCGAAGCCGAAGCGAGCCGATGTTAGCCGAGTCCTAGCATCCTGGTCGCTAGGCAACGCAAGTCAACAGCGGTGACGTCACCAAGTAGTAACAGCGGTTACCTCCGCTAGCGTTACATAGCAACACAGCGACATAGCAACAAGGGTGCCTATTACGTGGCCGTTTTCCCGTATTGTCCGATCGAGGCTACATACGGAGAAGCGAAGGCTATTCACAGCCAGTTCTAGTGTGGCTACCGCAGAGTTGTACTGAGTCAGTCAGCGAGTCCTGGACCTATCGTCGAGTTATAAAGCAACAGTCGCCGAGGTCAGTTGTATTGTGGCATTTGGGGTGTACTATTTGTGATACTGCAGATAGCAGTAATCGTCAGATTGTAATTTGGGTGATTGTAAGAGCGAGTGTGAAATAAAATTCGCTACATCGAATACATCGAGAATTTATTTGTCGCGATATACGCCCGATACGCGACAATATATATAAAATTCTAATTAGGCTACGTAATATAGCGTCGGATGATAGTATCATTAACGAAAGAGGTGCAGTTCATGGAACGATGATTGGCAGACAGAACCGAAGTACTCTGAAAAAATCCGCCCCATTCCAGCTTTCTCCACCATAAATCATTATGACTTGACCAGGGATCGAACTCAGACCGCCGCAGTGGGACTATCAGCCTGAGCTATGTCACGGCCCTATGTATAAAAATATATATGTACATATACAGCGGGAGCACGCGGTAGTAAGTTGGTTGAGGCACTATACTACAAGATGTCGCGGGTTCGATTCCAGATGAGGTCAATAGATTTTTCAAGTGGCCTAATCCTTCCAGCCTCACTATGGCCCTGGGGTCGACTCAGCCTCTAACAGAAATGAGTACCAAGAATCTTCCTGGACGGTAGAGGGCGGCCGTCGTGTAAGGCTGACTTTACCGCCATCTGTGAGCCGATTGTCTAGAAAATGTGGGATCCTCGACCTCTCACACCCCTATGGACCTCCACACCCTATTTGAATGATAGCTTTACTTTTATACCTGTATATACACAGCTTTTTAAGTTTACTATCTTCTGGGAGGCTCGTCAGATGCTGTTAAAGAAAAAAAATCATTACAACACGTACTAAGCCTTCTTAGTCTGTTGTATCTTCACCAGTGGACGTTCCTCTGCTCCCAAGCTCACGTCCTGGCAGGCTGGCGGCCCTCTCACACCAACCTCCTATTCTTCTAACTGACTCTGTAATGGCAGCTGGTCCTCGTTATATAGTCTAGGCACGGATCGCACAGAAAACACCCATGTTGCTGCCCAATTTTGAGATTGGAAATTTAAGGCATTGCCTTAAATGTTTCGAGACTCGCGAAAAGTGTTTTACAGCCATTACATTAGTATGTCAACACCTGGACAGGCAACTAGGTTAAGAATGTTGATGATCAGCATTTATGCGTAATCACATAAGTAAGAAGCTCTGCTAACGGGGCCACTGGAGTATTATAATATGATCAAATACGCAGCGATGAAGTACCACGGGCCCACCCACAACCGTAGGGGTAGCCAATGGAAACCTTCCACCCCGAAATTTAGGACGAAAGGAGGAGTTAACCTCCCTCTTTCGTCAACCGCAGATTCAGCAAGTTAATGATATAAATTGCCGAATTTAGGAGACATAGGGGTCTGATCTAACACGTAATAACCAGTTGTCAGCGGGAGGCGCTATTCAATATGGGTCTTACGAGTACTGGAAGTTGGCCTGCGTCTCTTATTTTCAAGTAAGTCACGTTTACTCATATAAGCCATGTTGTTAAATATTGTTGTTGGTAAAAGTGTTGTGGAAAATATCGAAAGCAAATTCCAGGGTGGCCGGCGAGCCCTTAGGGGAGAATACTAGAAATCATGTAACCTGTAATTGCCTAGGATGCTAGTCCGGCAATATGGCTGTGTTATGGTGTATGTGTCAAGATTACTGGTAGTGTGTAGTGATAAATATAATATGTGGGCTTTTAATATGTATAACTAAGGGCAAATTATTTTAAGGGTGAAACTTTACGATAGGATAGGGTAGTAGAATGTAATGAGTAGTAGGAAATGGAGACAGGAAAAAGGTTCATGTTAAACGAGGAATAATTGCATATCCTCATTAGTCGAAACAGAGAGAGAGAGGCTCAAGGCCTACATCCCTGAAGGGGAGAACATGAGGAAGCGTAGCGTGAAATAAAGACACTATGCAGACCCGACTGTAGGTCGATCTTGTTAATATTGTATATAATGTAAATAAGAGTGTAAATAGACAGGCTAGTTAGAGTAGGATGTACCGGGATTGTGATTCAACCCTCCATATTCACCTTTCCACGACCGATCCCGCGGATCCTACCAAAATGAAAGGCAACAGCAGCCGAATGCAACCACAGTTCAGGGGAGGTACTACTGGACAGGGATAGGCACCTGCCACGCAGGCAGCGTTTAGTAGCCTTGGTATCAACGCCCCCTTAAGAATAATAATAATGTAATACGTTGCTACCTGCAGACTGTATGAAGAGTTGTCAGGAGGGAGCTATGACAATATGTCAGAGGGTAGTTCCCCCCATAGAGATGACAGACGATAGGTAGAGGCCGGTCAGACCCGGCACGCCCGCTCTACGCCAAGAATAAGAGGTGACAAGGATGAAAGGGCCAGCCAACAGAGGACGCTCGACTACCGCGCTACCGGCCCTTGGTACTTTCATCAACTTTCGTACGATATAACAGATGGTGGCAGCTTTAAGTAAGGAAGGAAGTCGAGAACCAGGAGAATCCTAGCCGAGGGTAATCTAAGATTATGTCAACCCCTTGCAGCGCAAGCTGTGGTGGCAAGGAGAGGTACCTCCACGCCCCCCTGCACCACGGCGTTACAACGAAATTGAAAAGTTACTCCATTGTTGTATGTTTAGCCCTTACCTAGCGATGGCTCTTTTTCTGGCTCCACAGTCCTTGCTTTGAGCAAATATACCACAACATAATAGCTACAGGGTTACTATATGACTAATGTCGTGGCGGTGACTAGTAAGACTACTATCTTCTGAAATAACACGCTAGCAGTCCGATATATATGTAGCAACGTTTCGGAGGAATCTGTTGCCACCATCTTCAGTGTAGAATTTTCCTTAAATAAGCTTCCTCATAACGGGGTTCCAATGTGAGTTTTGGGGTTCTCAGGGCTGTGATTATGACAGTCACTGTCGGCTGGTAAGTGGCGACATTTGCCAAAGTCCTGAAGAATGGCAGATATGCATATATCGTCATGCCAAGGAGAAAAGGAGCGTTACCAGACAGCACGGGGAGAACCTCGAGCTTCATTATGATGTTTGTATTTGTTTAGAATCGAGAACAAAACATGAAGCATATGAATCAGCAGGGAAATAGTAAATTTCTCCCTGTACTTAATTCATCACCACGTCACGAAGATGTATGGCGGAATGGTTGTATGGCTCCATCATTCGTCGCCTCGGTACTAGTTTGAGGCGAGTGATCAATTTCAAGGTCCTGTCACTCTACTCACAGGGAATTTGCCTTCGGTACCTGTTGGATAAGAGGCTGGGTGGGCCCTAGAACCGGTTCGAACACTGTGCAAAAGAGAAAATTTTCATGACCATACAGGGAATCGAACCCCGATCGTCCAGCCTGTAACCCGACGCTATACCGGCTTAGCTATCTCAGCTACCAAAAGAGTTGAAATAATAATTATAAATTGATAACTTCTACAAGAGCTTCGTATCGTGAGTTTAGAAGCAGGCTGTGTTTATGCAGATGTTTTAGGACCAAGGAAGACCAAATCAGCGCAGTTCGTCTGAATTGACTTTGCAGACAGTTGTTGGAGTGTGACGACCAGAGTTTCGATTCCGGAAGGGCACAATAACACGTGGCCACTCTTTAACTTATCCGAGTACGCACAAAGAGTCGAATGTCGAGTTTAGCTTGCCCCTCCACCTGCTCTGTATGTCAAGTGGTCCTTGATTCAATACCAGACACTACTACAAAGTGACAGGCTCGCCATGTTCAAGAAACTCCATACCCGTGTTGTGTGACCTGTTGTAGCGACCGTGTTTTATTATCCATATCGATGTAAAAGAGTATCTCGTTCTAATCGAAACAGCGCCATTCACTGGCTTGAAGCGCGACAGGAGAGCTGTCAACCACTCAGGAATTCCGAATGCTCGCTTTGCCCTGGGGACAAGCTTCTAACCAATTATCATCTATCAACAAGTGTTCGCAGAAGCTGTGTAAGGCACACGTGACGATCAGCTTGAAGCTGAAAAGTAGGAGAGGAAGAGACAAATAGATTTCGTATTACCTTTTGAACGCGATTGCAAATAAAAGTTGCAAAAAATACTCCTATTGTCTACAAATTTTATGTCTTCTTGTCTTTGTCCGCGTATATCAACAGGAGGGACTCTAAATGAATTTTCATAAAATCTTCTACAGCGGATACTCCTAAAACACATCAATTTACAATTAATTTTGATTGATATCAGGTCAGAAGAATATATTTTTTACATGAATACCACGTCATGAAACAGCAAGGAGGTAGAATTATAGCTTCAAAGTTCCTAATCTTAGCACTAGATTCAGGTGAGTGGTCAGCTTCACGCCCCGGCCACTTCATCTTCGAATGAGCTTCCTGGACCCGTGGGATAGAAGATTGGGAGAGCCCCAGAGCCGGTCTGGTTGCTGCTGAACAGAAAAAAAATCTTGTCTCTGCTGGGAATCGAACCCCAGCCGTTCAGCCCGTTGCTATACCGAATGAGTTATCACCGCTCTCATCTGGAGTGTAATTCGTTTAGTGGGGGGTGGAGTCCATCTGGGTCCACTCGGCACGGCGGCCACTGATTGGCCTATTGTAGCCTGCCCCGGGTGATTATGATGATGCAGAATTTGGTGGAATGAAGATTGGCAGGGGAAACCGAAGTACTCTGAGAAAACCTGCCCTATCGCCACTTTGTCCACCACAAATCCCACTTGACCAGACCCGGGATCAATCCCGGGCCGCTACGGTGGGAAGCCAGTGACTAACCGCTTGAGCTATGGCGCGGCCAGTCATCTGAAGTGTAACTCGTAAAATATTTGTCTGAACGAATGAATCTTTGGACAAATATTATAAAGAAAAATTAAATTTATTTTATATTGTGACGTTTCATGGCTCGAGAAATCTAGAGGGAATAAGAGACTGAATAATTAGCGTGCACACACTTCCTTACTTGTTTTATTATTCTACATAGTTTTCACTAACTCACCGAGTTTATAATTATAATAAAAATGAAAATAATTGATTCCAAATAAACCCCCTCTATCATAGCTCAACTAAGCACAATAGACAACTGTAGGTCGCGGTGTAAGGGANCACCCCTCATACATTCATTCATTCATCATAGCTCCAAAAAATCCAATAATTATGTGATATTTTATGTATGCTGAATTCCGTACATTCAATATATATCTCAGCTTAGGAAAATAGTTCTGCAGTGATTTCTTGATTTTCGCCTGTTAATAATAAAGGTTCCAAGAAGGAAAATTTGGAAGATAAAAAAGCAGGAAAAGGAAAATCTGCAGTCTAACTGTTAATTATATATTCGGGAAAAATATATATATTCTGTATCGAAATTGTTACTACGGACTTTCGTTTACATGTGTGCACGTTACAGCATTTTATGACAGTACCGCTGAGAGAAACATTTTAGAAATTTGTATGAACCTTGGAGTTAATTCTCACCTTTAAATGTAATATTGAAGTGGATAACAATATAGTCAGTGCCCTCCCGAAATAATGTTTTGTGACCCTCTATTCATCATTTCACCACCTTTACTCTAGTCTTCATAAAGCATTGTTCATCTTCAGTGAACCAATGCCTTTGATTGAAAGTCAATAGGAAAAATAGAATAAGAAATTTGTATTGTTTGAATAACTGTAATGGGTGGCAGTTGCAGCTGCTGCTAGTGTAAAGGGAAGGAGTAATAAAGAGGACAATAGAAAGAAATTTAATTAAAACTCAGTCTGGCGAAAGAGAAGAAGTTACCGTCACGACTATCTCGGTTTCATATCATAACCATCAAATATAATGTTGCCTAATTCTGACTTACTAATTTAGGATATTACACAGCAAACTACTTTATGATTTATACCGGTCACCTATACTACAGCAACGGAAAGGTGTCCTGTGTACGGTGGAAATGACTCTCGACGTTTCCAACTCCTGTTCCTACCGTTTTACTCCCCTCCGGCCCCTCTGAAATATATTAACCAATCCAATACGCTTCTCAGCAGTGAAGGTCATCACGTGGTTATCATGTCAACATAATGGTGGCTGACTGAGGGGAGCGGAGAACATAGGAACTCGAGGGACATGTTGAGGTGGTCGAAGTGTACTTTCTGTGGTTGAGTAGAATTTTTGGAGAGAGGAACATAGGAGACCTTGACAAGCTAGTCCCTATGAGGGGAAGGAAGAAACGAGTGTAGAATTTTTCAGGGTAAATCTCTTGGTAAACATCCGCTTGAGAGAATGAAAAGAGTGTGGGATGATAACATTAAGATGGATCTTACGGAGATAGGTTTGAGCCTTAGGGGTAGATGAAATCGGTTCTGGTTCATGTTTACTGACAAGCTTTAATATCAGTGGTGTTGAGCATTTGGGGTCCCCTATCATAGACTTAGTTATTAGTTGGCTGGCTGACTGACTGACTGACTGACTGGATGAATGACTGGTAGACTGGTACTGAAACCAGCTCGAAAGCTGCTACCATGCCTGTTAAAAGAAATAAATGCCACTTATATTCATTTACATGTCTAGACAACGCTGCCAGTCAAAGGCACTTCGCATGATAACCAACGTGAAAGCAACACAGCAAGCCACGAGCAAACCCTGGACGACATCAAGAACCTCCTCATCTAGATAGACAGGCGGCACAAAATCTACCCCATACAAGAAGGACGATAGGAGTACGGACACGAACCTAAGTGGTTTAAAAAAATGTAACTAGTGACAATAAAGGTTTTTGAAATTAACATCTAGAAACTTTAATTACAATACCAGGAAGCTGCTGTGATTGTGAAATGTTCGACTTTATGCGCACTGTGCATTATAGAATATAAGTGTATGTATTTTAAATCAAAACACCTATTGTGATGGTAGTTTCCAGTTGGTAATGATGTTCCCTCTGAAGATGGTCCGTAAGGACCGAAACATGTAAGGGAGATAAGTTTTCATGTAGTAAAAACATATGTCACATTGGACGGAGTGGTTTCTATTTATAGTTTTAGATGTAAGTTCTACTCCTGCAAACACAACTAATCTGTATTGATTATTATACGAAAGGCGTCTACTGATGAGGAGCCTCCTACACAATATTATATGATTCCACCTTTTGCTTATTGTAACTTTTACAGATTGCAAAAAATAGGAGATCAATAAAAAAACATGTTTCGAAGACGTTTCTGAGTGGCCAGAAATCGGAATTTCATTTAAATATTTAAAAATTCATTTCCTGTCTCGTAGTAAGGACGCTGCGTCTCCATCAAAGAGGTAATCTCCTTAATGCTATTTAATGAAACATCACCATTAATAATTTTAACAGAAATAACTAATTATTTAAGTATACTTACCTTCTCTCCTGTAAATGCTATATGACTTCACTGTTGAAAATTGAACACAGGACATATGAACCCTCCCACAGGGGTCTAGAATTTAGAAGAATCCTGATCATAAAGAACATATTTATCTTAGACGCGC
This sequence comes from Cryptotermes secundus, assembly GCF_002891405.2. NCBI lineage: Eukaryota > Metazoa > Arthropoda > Insecta > Blattodea > Kalotermitidae > Cryptotermes > Cryptotermes secundus. Next base: position 154,239 of record NW_019731976.1, read on the forward strand.
ACAAATATTTTTGTTGGTATATTTTCGGATCTTTTGAAATCATTATACTTATAAAATTAAAACGTAAAGAACTAAGACCAAAAGGAAACAAAACATTTGTCGAGACATATTATACTCGGAATTACCAATTTTCTGGACTTTGCCCAACAGGTAGTATTCTAAACAACACAACGTTTCGGAAACCGGATTTTTTTTCCGTCCTCAGGTGAAAGGATGGGAGGCTCCTGCCCTTTTGGTTCAGTTACAAAGAGTTAAGCTCATTCAGTGTCCCAGTGTACCAGCTTGGAGCGTCTAAGCTAATTCAGTTGCCCAGTGTACCAGCTTGGAGCGTCTTCACCTTGTGACATATCATTTGTTCACAAGGAGAAAAACGTAAGTTATTTATCTTCTGTTATATGAACAAAACACCCTAAGTACTCATATCACAGTTACGGTGTCAGAACCCATCTCACATTTGTCCGGCTGACTCTGTTCATGCAGTTTAAATCATAGAACCATTGTTACTACGTGGATTAGTATGCTGTTATATTTCCACATTAAGGTATTATTGTGTGATACTGACCATTTCTCGTCCACCGTACATGTTGGGGTACGCTACAATTCAGATCGCGAATGTGTCAGAACACTGCTTGCGGATTCACTCGATGTAACATCAGCACGGATTTTGAATAAATATCGGGTGGGCCTCAACCGGCCCCTGCACTACGATCACCAGTGATCTCTTTTACATAAACGAGGGCCTTACTTTCAGAAAAGGCGTTTGCGGTAGCGTAGTTGGTTGATGCACTATGCTACAAGCCGGAGGGTCGCAGGTTCGAGTCACGGTGAGGTGGATTCTTCAATTGACCTAATCCTTCCAGCCGCACTATGGCCCTAGGGTTCACTCAGCCTCTAACAGAAATGAGTACCAGGAATTAAATAAATAATTTTCCTGGGGAGTAAAGTGCGGCCGGCGCGTAAGGCTGACAACCTTACCGCCATGTCTGAGCTGATTGTCTAGATAATGTGGGACCCTCAACGTCTCACAACCCTTTGGGCCTTCACGACCTGGTACAGGGATAGCTTTACTTTTTACTTTCAGAAACTGAACTCGTGTCATTCTGTCACTCCTTCGTAACAGGGAGATTGTAAGGCATTTTGAGCTTTTTAATGAAATGCCTAGAAATTCATTTCCGGCTTAATTTTTCTCGTTCTATGTTATTTTTCTTTGCTTTTTTTCCTGAACTACGAGTGTGAGAGGTAATGTAATGCTCAAATTAAACATCATTATTAGTCATGTTTCGTGGTAAACCATTTCCCTTGTAATTGCAATAAAATTATTTTTTTGGATGTTAATATATATTTTTACAGCATTAAGGTTGCATCTTTTGAATAACACATACCTCCACATGTTTTAATATTCAGTTCAAATCACAGTATTCGTTTCAGCTGGGCGATAACATTTAAAAAAAGGTCATGGTAATTTATGTGTTGTTTCATAGTTCTGTTTAATATCGAATCGTGGGATAACATAATTTGCTAAATACATGCATTGCGAAGGGAATGTTGCCGTAACATAGAAAACAGGCCCGTAAATATTCGCATTTGCAGATATATTGTTACATTCGCATGTTTACGCTCTGCTCAGCGAGCGGGCGGGCTGTATATATAATTAGGTGAATTGCGCACGGTGAATATTATTATTATCAAAAATCAGAACGGCCGCGATAATAGAAAGGTCAGTCTGCTATTTAAACTTATAATAATTTTAAATCTAGCCTATTTGTGCAATTTTCATATACGATGGGGTACCCAAAAGAAACCGAACTAATTTTTTTGTGGGCAGAGCTTTTGTAGTACCGCGTTTTGCCGCTATGAGCGCATAGAGCTAACATTCCTGAGTCGATAAGCCGACTACCGTTGCTTCAGAAGGTAAGGACTAGTTTCGGCAGAGTTTATAGTGACAACTGTTTTGTGTGATCGTCGTTTTTGCAATGGCCCAAACACATGAAAATGTTGAAAAAATTCGTGAAATCATCAAGGAAGATCGACGACGGACCATTGAAGAAATTGTGGAGCTGTCGGGAGTGACTTGGAGCTCAGTTCAGCGAATTTTGACAGAAGATTTGGGAATGAAAAGGGTGGCTGCGAAATTCGTGCCACGACTGCTGACTACTGAACAAAAACAAGGTCGCGTGGAAGCATGCTGTGCTTTGAAATAAGAGTCCCGAAATGATCAAAATTTTTTTCAGCGTTTTGCTGATGTTGCTGAAGTGAAGGAAAAAAACGACAGAGGCGCTGTCAAGCATCTCAAAAGATGAATTTAGACAATGTTTTGAAAAATGGAATAAAAGACTAGACAAGTGTATTAGTGTAAGTGGAGGGTACTTTGAAGGGGATTGAAGGTTTGTGCTTAAAATTTTGAATAAATAACTTTAAAAAAAATAAGTTCGGTTTCTTTTGGGTACCCCCTCGTATATTTCACAGATATTTTTCTGTATTTTACCTTTTACGTGGAATCCAATATATGTACATATTGCTTTAATTTATATCTACCTGTCTGCTTGATTTCATACCTAGGGCCCATCCACCTTTTTACCCATCTACGTTCTAACTGCCTTACTTTCTACAAAACTGCCTCACTATCTATCAATCTAGGTGCTTGCCTATCTATCTAGCTATCTGTCTGTCTGTCTATCTATCTCTCTGTCTACCTACATATGTATCTATCTGTCTATCTATCTGGTTCAGACTAGGGCCAGTGGCGAATTCTTGTGAAGACGGTAATGGTCTTTCTAATTGCATAAATTGTTGAGAGATTCTTGAGTAGCTGAGCAACTGCTGTCGTTTCAAGAAGGACTCAGCTCCAGGGGCTTAGTTGCTTAAGTTATTTAACAATTTCTATTGAAGAGTACGCATTGTGAAATTCATATCCCAGGGCTCCTGTTAATCCTTGTGTCCTATGTGAAAATATTCCCACAGCTCCCTGTTTTCAAACGCCCTTACACTGCATTCTTGCTTGCGTTTTGACAGCAATTTCTGCATTAGTACTACATAAAAAACAAAACTTTACAGTAAACTCCGTGTCTTCAGTCCGCATGCGATCTATATCGACCGAACGACTCTCGTTTGTCGGCAAAGTTAGTGCCAACTTTAGCGGATAGAGGGTGTCACGTGGTCAGAGCAACGAATTCCCACGGTCGTTAATTTCGGTTTTCTAGACCGGAGCCGCTGCTTTTCCATTCAAGTAGCTCCTCAGTTATCCTCACGAGGCTAAGTGGACCCCGTTCCTGATCGAATACTTCTCAGAAAATCCTGTAGCGCCGGGAATCATAACTGGGACTTGTGGATCTGTAGCCAGGAACTCTGACCACTAGACCACAGAGGCGGTCAATTATACAGTAAGAAACGAGTTTATATAGAGTAAGTATGATATGGGTTACTCCGTCACTACTGAAACAAGCTAGAATCACTGTGTTGGAATAGTGTATTAAAGATAACATTATAATATCTTGTAACTGCATGTTAAGCACCAGAACAGGACACATGCATGATTTATGCATAGAAGAAAATCGCTTTCGTGACCCTCAAACGACTGTGTGTTTCTCTTGTGGATCTCACGTCAAGTTGCCACTAACAGTTCCAATTTTCCGTCAAACACACATTCAAAATTATAGTGTACCTTCACAATTGTACCGTGAATACAAGACTAGATATAAATAATACATTACAGAGTTTCCGAAGAGGTAGAACTGATGCATGTATGTCACATAAGAAAATCATAGCTTACGTATATAGTCTTCTAGCATAAAATGTCAGCACACAACCATCTGAGATGCATTAGAAATTTATGTTATTCAGCCATGCCGCTAGAAATGAGGATTCTTTTTATCTTTGACTATATTTTGACAGTGTCTCTTTCCCACTCCGTGTTTGTTCCACGTGACATGTGAGCTGAAACACTGAACCCGTCAAACTGCATCCTTCTTCAGGAGAAGTTCAAGGAGACGAGCCAGTGTACTACTTCTGCGAGTCCATAGTTCGACCAAAGCATGAATAATATGTGTCAATATTATGAAAACTTCGTAAGTTTCTAGAAGACACAAGACATTAATAATATAAAGACGGGTCATAAATCTTTCGAAGAATATGGCAAATTTCAAATATTTGGGAACGACAGTAACAAATCAGAATTTATGAAAAATTTACTACAATTTGTTTAAGAATATTTTACCTTTTTGTCCTAACCTAAAAGTACACAAATTAAGCCACGCAAAACTGTATTTTTATCTGTTGTATATGTATGTAAGACTTTGTCTCTCACGCGAATGGAACAGGGTGTTTCAGGCCATGGTAACAGGAGGTCGAAAATAGCTGCACAGCGAAAAGTTCCATAATTTATACTCCACATAAAATGTTATTAAGATGATTATGTCAGGAAGGTTGAGGTTTTAAAGGGCATATATTGTAACGGGGAAATGAGAAATGTTTACGTAATTTTGATTGGAAAGCCTGAAAACAAGATAAAACTTGGAATACCATGAAGACGTATGAGCAAATGGAGTTATAAATCCACCATCCTTGACCTATCTTCTAGTTGTAGGTGAGTAGTCAGCTTCACCCCCAGGGAAAGAACCCCCGGTACCCAATATAAAGGAGGCTGGATGGGTCCCATAGCCGGTCTGGACGACGTGGAGGAAACTAAATATCTTGTCTCAAAAAAAAATGTATAAAGATTAAAATGCTAGCATAGAGATTACGGCCGTCCGAGTTGTGATACCGTGTAGTTTGTAGATGGCTAAGAACGCTTCGGAGTAAATTACTGCCTCCAGTTTCAAGTTGGAATACAGGGCAGGATATTTCTCCAATCACACCCGGGAAGTCCGTAGTATTTCTAGTTGACTAAACGATGCAGTTCCTTCAGTCTGATACTTTCCTCTGCAACTGGCTGATTTGCAGTGATTGCAGCAGCGATGTTTTGGCGCTCCGAGTTTCATAACTTTGGACGTATTGAGAGGTTACTTCAGAAGTGCGGGGTTGGGGGGGGGGAAATTTGAAGTGCGTTGCGCGGTGAAGAGACGCTGATCTTTAAAGACCGCTGTCTTGTTTCAGTTCTGACAGGACTTTCAAAATGGAGATAAGCCGTCATGTCAGTTCGTTTTCTGAAGTTCTTTCTGTTCTCTAAACAGCTCCAAGCAGCTGCTATGTAACGGCCAGATTTTAGTATGGTACAAAAACAAAAAGTATTTAAAGCAACCAGACAGAATGAAGGTAACCACAAAAGTGTTCACCTGATATTTTTAATATGTGTTGGCAGACGTAGTCCGGTCTAGGAAACCGAGATTAACGGCCATGGGAATCCGTTGCGCTGACCACGCAACGCTCTCTGTCTGCTGTAGTTGGCACTAACTTCGCCGGCATGAGGCGGTCACTCGGTCGGTAAAGTTCGTTTACGGACTAAAGGCCATAGTATTTTGTAGCCGTAGAGCAAAATATCTTAGGAGATTCTGACGTCAGTCAGTACGTTGGGCTGAATGGCCGGAGAAACGGGGTTTTATTTTCAGCGCTGGAATCTACGTCACCCCGTCCGTACCAGTTCTGTGGGTCAACCAGCTCTCTAATCAGTTCACAGTGGAGACTGTTCTCTCGGAAGTTGCGTGGCCGGGGTCTGAGGCTAATCTCTCTTCTCGATTCAATGCAGAAGGTTAAAAAAGTTAAGGCTGGAGGTCTACATCTGCACAAGAAGGTCAAGGTCACAGTGGCCCATAATGCCAGTCCCTTCCGTCTGCGGAACGCTCAGTTGATTCCGTACAGGACGGAGTACTATGCCCGCTCAAAAAGTTCCTGCCTCACAAAAAAAAACACTGTTCGCGTTAAAAAGCAATTGATTAATGATGTTTTGAGAAACTCTGAGAAGCAAACAGCCCGCACAATAAATTTTGCAGACAATGTAGTTTATTTAACGTTAAACTATATTGTGTATATAGACACTATGGCCATGAAAAGGTAAAGCTATACCTGTATCAGGCCTTAGAGGCCCACATGGTTGTGAGATGTTGAGGCTCCCACATTATCTAGACAATCGGCTCACAGATGGCAGTGAGGTTGTCAGCCTTACGCGACGGTAGCCCTTTAATCCCAGGAAGATTCCTGCTACTCATTTCTGTTAGAGGATGAGTCGACCCCAGGGCCGTAGTGCGGCTGGAAGGATTAGGTCAATTGAGAAATCCAATGACCCCATTAGGAATCGAACCCGAACATGAAGGTAACAGTTTCATCCGAAACACTGCATCCAGCTAACTAAGAGTATATAATGGAAAGCTACCGCGAAGCTGAGCCTCCACCCGAAGATGTTTCCATTAGAATTCGGCTCTTCTTCTCCCGCAACGAAAGCCACTGGACTTTGAATGTGACCACCAGTTTCTGCATTGAGTGTGTGCAGAATCATCTCTACTCTTTCTGAATGCTTTCACAAATTTCTTTGCCTTTGATTGGTCGTTAAATTAATTAAGGACTTTCAGTGCCGAGTCTAAGAATGGTGGATCTATACCTCCACTCCCGCATATAGCTTCATAGTGTAGTGCTTAATTAATTAAACGTAGGGATAATTTTATTTTAACTTACTCTATAGAGTAATGTTAATGTGTAGCCCTTCAGCCAGATATGCCAACACTGTCAATAATATTGTCACGTGTAGTGATTGTGTGTGACTTGTAGACGGGGTTTTGGACTGGATGATAGGATTTATTGGCATTTTGTTTACGCAGCTCGGAAATAGAGGTAATTGCAGCGTTATCGCTGTTCTACATACTTAGAATTCAATTTTACACATGCGCTAGAGTTCTCAGTCTTTACTGGTCGTATCCTAGCAACGGATTTATAACAGTCTCACTGTCACTTCAAATCACACATGAAGTCTTCTTGTCACAGTCTAATTCCTTTCTTGCTCTTACTCTGCAACTACCAGTCTCGAATACTCGACTCACTTCAATTCGTCTGCTCGCAGGTTCATATCCTGGCAGGGTGGGAATTACTCTCAACTGAAATTTTATTTATAACAACTTTGCACGGACCACCATTCCATAGCAATGGAAGTTATTCGATTGTTGCTTACGTATTCGTTGCCGCGGGAATATCTTCACTGAATCGTTGCCTGGCAAAGGACGTCTCTTATTTCAGTATTCCTGCTTTCGGGCATCGTGTCACAATATACTTTTCCGTTTGTTTCCAAAAGGATTTCAGTTTCGCGATAAAATATACGTGTATTTCCTTTGTGTAATCCTAATTAATTAGTTATGTATATTTTATTTTTTATTCCTTTCATACTGATTGTTCATTTCCAGGGCTTGCCTGGTATAGGCTGTAACTGTCGGAAAAGTATTATCACTCAGCATGGAGTCCTTCTTGAGAAGCTGCCAATTGTGCAGCCAGTCAAGAACTTCCCAGCATTTTATGGAACCTTAAGGTTCATCACCGTGTTGGCAAGAGCCCTCCACTGGTCCCTATCCTGAGCCAGGTCAATCCAATGCATACTTTCCCATCCTATCTCTCTCAGATCCATCAGAAACGTTATCAGCTTCTCGGGGCTAATGTGCTCCATGGAGTGATGATGTGGTTTATATGACTATTATTATTATTATTATTATTATTATTATCATCATCATCATCATCATCATCACGAGTATTTCCGCAGAAACTGAATATTTCACCATTATTTTTGGGGGGTGGGGCGTTCGGCTGTTCGCGGAAAGCGAGGCATCCGCAAAAACTCCTTGCAACCCAAGAAGCATTGGAATATGCAGTCGGAATAGCTTTGTCAGTCGTTCCCACGGGTACTATGGTGAACACTTTGCTGCTTGAAACCGTTTGCGAGGGAAACGTGATTCTCCACTCTCGGACACAATCTTGACGTAACAGTAAGAAATGAACCGAGGAAATCGTGAAGCAAAACTAGAATTATGTTGATCGTCAGACAAGACTGAGCCATGGAGTCTGTTTTCCCCTTTCTTCTTTCCTCCCAGCTCCCAGCAGGCGAGTGGCTATCATATTTCTCTACTCTTCGCCGACCCAACTCTGAGTGTGTAATTTGTGAAATGTCGATTGTGCAAACGAAACCTGAAACTAATCTACTAGTGCCATCTACTGGTAAAAAATAGTATCTGTTGTACACTGTTCCCATTTTCAATCCTTACGGACAAAGTAAAAATGACATTTGGAAGGTGTAATTTTAAGGTTTCCTCCCTGACATATTGGCTGTCCGCCGCATTTAATGAAGACAAGAGTTCGAAACCGCGTTTGCTTTCTTCTCATAATATGATTTCATAACTAAGGATGGGTCAAAAACTTTCAGAGGCAAAACCGCCATTGCGTGATATATTTTATCACAAAATTTAATTGGCCCACGGAGTCTATATTCGTCAGATAATCTGAAGGTGCAGCTCTTTGGCGTGTTCAAAGAAATGTCACTCCTAACTTCCTCGTGGTTTGAGAACAGGGTGTTGAGAATATCTTGACCGAAGGGAGATGAAGTGACAGGAGGTTTGAGAAAACTGCATAATGAGGAGCTTCATAACTTTTACTCTTCTCCAAGTAATGATCAAGTCAAGGAGAATGAGGTGGGAAGGACATGTAGCAGGAATGGGGGAAGATGAATGCATATAGCATATTGGTGGGAGAGCCTGAAGGAAAGAGACCACTAGGAAGGCCAAGGCGTAGGTGGGTGGACATANTGGATTGGATTGATCTGGCTCAAGATAAGATCCATTGGAGGTCTCTTGTGAACACGGTAATAAACCTTCGGGTTACATAATATGCTGGGAAGTTCTTGAGTAGCTGCATAATCGGCGGCTCCTCAANGTGGGAAGGACATGTAGCAGGAATGGGGGAAGATGAATGCATATAGCATATTGGTGGGAGAGCCTGAAGGAAAGAGACCACTAGGAAGGCCAAGGCGTAGGTGGGTGGACATAATAAAATTGATCTTAGAGAAAAAGGATGGGATGCTATGGATTGGATTGGATTGATCTGGCTCAAGATAAGATCCATTGGAGGTCTCTTGTGAACACGGTAATAAACCTTCGGGTTACATAATATGCTGGGAAGTTCTTGAGTAGCTCGCTAATCGGCGGCTCCTCAAGAAGGGCTCAGCTCCGTGAGTAAGTAAGCAAGTAAGTAAGCAAACTTGCTCATGTCCGTGTGTCTGTCTCTTGAGGTCCTCTGAAAGGTTTCTTTTATGAAATCTGGCATTTTGGAGGTCTGTTAAGATTTCTTAATACAGTTTAATTTTGGTTAAAATCTACCAAATAAGGGACACCTTACATGGGGCATACATGTATCCCTAAGGTCTTCTGGGTAGTAAAGGGCGCGTAGGTTCAACTCTTTAAGCAGTGATCTTTTCCCCTCTTAGCTACCACTTTGGGGAATAGGGCTGATTTCTCAGTTTCACAAATCATTTTTACAGACACAGGACTTGGACGATTGATAACCTTGTCGCAAGGCCAGTACCTAAACACAGGTCAACAAACACCAAACATCCATGCCATGTGTGGCATTCGAACCCAACGATCCCCGCTTCCGAGCGAGCGAAGACAGTGCATGCCTTAGACCGCTCGGCTACCGTGACCGGCAGTGTATAAGAATAAAGTTCGTACCTCACAGGAAACAGATCCGAACCCATGATCCCGGTTTCCGAGCGAGCGAAGACAGTACATGCCTTAGACCGCTCGGCTACCGTGACCGGCAGTGTATAAGAATAATATATAAGAATTCAGTTCGTACCTCACAGGAAACAGATCCGAACCCACGATCCCGGCTTCCGAGCGAGCGAAGACAGTGCATGCCTCAGACCGCTCGGTTACCGTAACAGGCTTAAATATTGTTAAAGCTCAGATAATCATGATGGCAAACATGACGAACACAGCCTTCTTGGATGTGACACCGAACAGTCCGGGAGAAGTTTACCGACGTTTCGGAAGAAAGTAATGCCTTCATCTTTAGAATCGAAGAGTAAATTAGTATATTCTAAATCACAGAGTCTATGATTGAGAGGGAGACACTGAATTGAAATGAATTATTTTTAATTTGTAATAAGAGAAATGAGGAACACTGTCCTCACAAAGGCGACAAATTGAACAGAAGACAAGTTATCAAGTTAACTTTATTTTCTAGGAAACATTTAAATACGTAGAACAGGAGTAAACTATTTTGTGTACTCACATTTGAAAAATGTTTGTGAGAATCCTTTTAGTGTCTCCAGTCCCTGTTCTAGGAATGGATTCCGTTCTTAGAACTGAAACAGAATAGGGATTGCCTGTAATCTCCGAAGCTGAAAAGAACTCTCTGAAAGGGCGACAGCATTCATTAATGTATCAACAAAGAGTTAATTAACGTGTGGGTATGTGTTAGTCACGGTGAAATTGATAATTCTATATGTGGAACTGAATAAATGCTGTAATAAAAGACCAATTATAAGGCGACCCCGTATTTTTCCAGTGATGAAATCATTAAAAATATTTTTTGACAAACTTGAATATGTCATGTATTTCTGGGGGTTTCAAGCAAAAATATGCATATTATATTTATTCTTAAAAGTAAAAAAAAAAAAAGAGCGATTCCTCCATCCTAAGGCAGCCCATACACGTACGAGTCTGGCTCGCGAGTTCGGCTCGGTGAGGAACCGGGCTCGGATTAATTTCACCACACACGTATGAGCCGAGTCCGACTCGCGAGCCAGACTCGTACGTGTATGGGAACCCTAAGAGTCACTATTTGAAATAGAAATCTCGCCGTATATTGTATTTGGTCTAGTACGGTATGTGTGCACTTGGCAGCAGACTGAATGTAAGGAGCAATTTCCCTCCGCCACAGTTTCTTTTGCGTCTTCCAGTATTCCTGTGTATGTTTCCCTTGTATTCGAATTTAGCCAGATCAGTAAGACTTCCGTTATCATAGGACTCACACGAGAGACCGTTGTGTTTGTATTTTAAGGCGCGTCCACATTACTCGTGCTCGTGCTCGTGTGACTCGCTCTGCTCGTAAGTAACGTGGACGATATGACAAGACACGAGTCAAGCAAATTTTAAATTTTAAATTTAAAAACTGTAGCCAATAAATTAGAATACGACTACAGCCTATACACACTACGAGTAAATATACGGATCCTCACGCATCGAAACCTGGCGAGCAGCTGAAGTAGTGTGGACGAAGATTTACGGGCACAAGTAAAAGCCAGACGAGTCTCCCGACGAGCACGAGTAATGTGGACGTGCCTTTAGGCTCTTTATTTTTCGTTTGTTTCCCCTTACGAACGTGAGCTTGTTTGGAAACGAGTTTAATGGCTCTCGATATTAAAAAAAATCGACAATCAATTCATATCGTCGAGAAATGCAATCTATTCAGACATTCCCGGTAGAGAAGACAGTGACTCACTCCACTACTGAAAGAATGGGGAATCAGTTCTAATTAGTCTGTGCACGGTAAGTGATGAGTTTTAAGTCCGTTTCGTGAACTTCTTGTTAGTTATCTGATAAATAGTGACTTGTTGTCGATTATGTGTTGTTCTGTGCTCAGATGTGATCTGCGTTGGTCGAGTCACATTCCCTCTACCTTCAAGAATGTACAGTTCGAGATCATGAGCGTACTTTCTTCATGTTGTGACCGGGGTTCGTATCTTATTGTTTGGACGGATATTCCTGCAGTATCAGTGGAAGTACTGATGTTATAACTAAGAGTAGAAATTATGTGCGTGTTTACCCTCAATGGATATTTGTACTTCATCATTATGCAGTGGTTTACGTATTTCTGTGTTCAGAAAAGGTCAAAATGAGACATCGGCATATAGTCCTCAGCTCTAGAACATGTAGCAACTGAATCATAATCCTGTACTTCATGGTCAGGTGACTTTGGGTAGTGTGTGATCCGATACAGTTTACAGTTTTTTTTTTTTGGGAGGAACTTATTTATTAACAATCAGAATTACGTACGTTCTATAGGTTAATGGTTTCGCTAAGGACTATTACATGTCATGCGAGGAAAATGTCCATCGACATTACCTCTTCAGAAGTTGATTTGTTTTATATCAGGTCATTTGGCCATTTCCTTTTTAATCTTCTATTGTTGGTTGGCTCCCTGAGTGGTTGCAATAGTTCGTTCTCGTGGGTTTCAATTTTGCTCATGTGTTGGCGGCTTCTGTCCAGGACGATTTCTTTCACGAATTTTAAGTTCAAGTCTTGGTGTAGGGTTTCGTTTGACACATACCAAGGTGCGTCGACTAACATCCTTAGGATTTTCGATTGTGATCTTTGGATAATGTTGGTGTTGGACTTACAGGCACATCCCCAGAGTTCGATGCCGTAAGTCCAGATTGGTATAATTACTGTTTTGTATATAAGGATTTTGTTTTCGAGCGATAGTTTTGATCTTCTGCCTGTAAGCCAGGACATCTGCTTGGTCAGTAAATCTATTATTTACGTTTTTTTGTTATGTGGCATTTCCACGTCATTTTGCAGTCTAGATGCATTCCGAGGTATTTAACTTCTTCTTTGCTAGGAATAACGGTGTTATTTATATGGACGACTGTTGGTTTCTTTTTCCTTAATGTAAAGGTAATATGAACGGACTTACTTTCATTTATCTTTATTCTCCATTTCTTGAACCAATCCTGGAGGGTATCGAGATGTTGTTGTAGATGTACTGTGGCTAGCTCCAGGCTTTTATTGCTTGATAAGATCGCTGTGTCATCTGCGAACGTGCCGGTAGTGGTGTTTGTTGATGTTGGAATGTCTGACGTGAAGAGTACAGTTTACAGTTGAATCGTATTCATTGGTCGGTATTCGGTTCAGAATCTTCTCCTTGTTCTTGTCTTCTCCCTCAACTTCTAGTTCTCCCCCTCTTCTCCTATTCCATGGTATGGGCGTATGGGTTAGACAATCGCATGTTCCGTCATTTTCTTCTTCTCCCTCAACTTCTCGTTCTCCCCCTCTTCTCCTACTCCATGGTATGGGCGTATGGGTTAGGCAATCGCATGTTCCGTCATTTTCTTCTTCTCCCTCAACTTCTCGTTCTCCACCTCTTCTCCTATTCCATGGCATGGGTGCATGGGTTAGGCAATCGCATGTTCAGGCCTTTTCTCCTTCTCCCTCAACTTCTCGTTCTCCCCCTCTTCTCCTACTCCATGGCATGGGTGCACGAGTTAGGCAATCGCATGTTCAAGCCTTTTCTTCTTCTCCCTCAACTTCTCGTTTTCCTCCTCTGCTCCTACTCCATGGCATGGGTTAGGCAATCGCATGTTCAGGCCTTTTCTTCTTCTCCCTCAGCTTCTCGTTTTCCTGCTCTTCTCCTACTCCATGGCATGGGTTAGGCAATCTCATGTTCCGGCCTTTTCTTCTTCTCCCTCAACTTCTCGTTTTCCTGCTCTTCTCCTACTCCATGGGATGGGTTAGCCAATCGCATGTTCTCGCTTTCTGCACATGGCCATTTTCTGTGCCGTACTATCTGTCTTCTTTTGCTGGTGTTTACATGGGATGCTACATTTATTATTCCTTTCTAGATGTTTCTTCCATTTTATTTAGTGTTCAGTATTTTATATCAGCCTGAATGTAAAACATACTCAGTTCTGTTTTCGTATCTTAATTTATTTAATTTATCCATCTTAATTCAGAGTTCCACGCGTCGTATATATTTCTTCTCTGCTGTCTGAATTTTATTCCGAACATCCTACTCCTTGGTCGTGTTTCACTCTCATGCAAAAGCACCGAAACGGCCGAAAGAAATTTTTAAATTAGTTTTTCCCTTTTCTTTTTTACCGTTCTTAAAATTATTCCACGTACACTCTAAAATATATTAACATTTTTATATAATCTTTCTCGCATTTGTATGCAACGGTGTTTCGTACATAATTAAAATCAGAGACTTTATTTAGAATTTTCTTGTTATCAAAAATTAAACCACGACACTTCGTGACTGAGTACGTTGGTGTAGCCGTGCCACTTCAGACTTATATTCTGGAGGTATTCGGTTCGAATATCGACCAGGACACAAATGACCATAATTCAACTATTTGTGCCCCAGACAAGACCGTGGCAAAGCGGATAAAGCTGAGGACTATAGATATGTTATCACATTAATGGAAGGAACAAGTTGCTCGGGAGAGTATCTGCGCCTAATAGGCAGGTAGTAAAATGTTGTGAAGAAAGACGCATAAGGTTGGAGATTCATATTTTTACCTTCGCCAAAAATTATTATGATGAAATCACTAAAAGTGGAATTCCTAAGACATACGTCACAGATGACAAAGATGAGAAGACAGAATTTTTATGGTTAAATCAGAAGGGAAGACACACTTTGAAAGACCTAAACTCAGATAGTGGTATAATATTGAAATGAATCGGAAAGATAGCGAGTTTATATTATGAACAAAATTTATCTCGAGATAGAGATCAGTGACGAGCTTTTGTGAAGACGGTTATGAACTTTCATACTCCCTGAAAAGTGAAGAATTTTAACCGAGAGAAGAAGGTTTTTTCTCCATGAGGTTATTTATTTAATAGAGCATATTTTCTTCCCTACGCATCAAAACAATACAGGTTACCTTTCATCAATATTAACACGGAAACTCCGAGTGAAATGACAGTGTTACACGTAATGGTACGGCCATAGCCCACGTCTCGTTCGTTTGCAAACTCATTAACATATTAAAATATCTATCTCGCAGAAAAAATCAAAATAGAACGAAATATCAGATATGGCGGCGTCCGCTGATTCATTTTCGTTATTACACAAACAAAATCCTCTCCCGCATTTCCATCAGTCGTTTTCCATTTTCCATTTTGCTGGTTTATCAGCTCGTACTTACGCCTCCCAATATTTTCACTTAAAAATAGAATTCTGAATGAATCTGCTCATTTTGTCCATCTATGCTTGAACATCAACACCGAAATTCAACCTAAATTACAAAATGATTCACTGAGGCAATTTTAAAATTTATAGAAGGAAAGATATTGGGAGGAGGTTAGAGGGGCAGAGAATTAAGTAAAATTTGAGTACGGCTAAATCCATCTGTCTATACTCCATCCGCGATTTAATGATCCATGACTGGCCTGCATGAGTTGTAGCAACCCCTGATTTCGACGGAAGAAAGTAACGCTCTTTTCATAACTTAATCTCAACCCCAAAAGCTGAAACACGCAACTACAGCCAGGACTGTTAATATAGTTAAACAATGTTCGCAAATGAAATATACAACTAACGACGCTCCTGCTTAATACGTGACTGTCAACCGATGCTGTTTCGAGACGGACAGCACTGACGTCACTGTTTACCAATGTTTCGAGGCAGGCAAAGCAAGAGCCCAGATATTTTGGAGTATTAATTCTCAGCTTGGCCTTAGTTCCAGATTTACATCAAAAGTTACCTATAAATCAGAATTGGTGGTAGTTATTCTTACTGCTGCGTCTGCTGGACACAGGAAGACCTCTGCTTATGCTCTTCTTTACACTATCATCATCTGCTTGAAGACCCATTCGTCTCAAAGACCATGTTCCCATCAACCTAATATAGAACAACCAAAGGTTCCTC
The DNA here is from genome assembly GCF_002891405.2 of Cryptotermes secundus. Classification (NCBI taxonomy): domain Eukaryota; kingdom Metazoa; phylum Arthropoda; class Insecta; order Blattodea; family Kalotermitidae; genus Cryptotermes; species Cryptotermes secundus. The sequence continues at coordinate 169,791 of NW_019731976.1, forward strand.
CGTTTTCTATCCAGCCAAAATGCACGGCAGCCACGCTTGGTAAAGGGATGTGAAAGTATTGCGATAAGGTGTCTCGACAAATTCCAATTCTCATTACTGGTTATTTTAACTACATGAGTGTCAGTCTTTAAACTTTTGAATACTCTGTGCTATGATATTGTGAAGCATAGACCTATTGCTAGGTAACGACTCGGTAAACACATTCCCGCGGGAGCAAACGTGCGCAACAACAGGACATCCATTGCTAGGCAACGGATCGGTAAACACGCCGCCTTAACAATAGAGCCTGTGTTTTCTGCGTGGTCCGTGAAAAATGGTTATAAGGAAATGCTCAGCAGCATAGAGTGAAGAGTCGAGTTTCGAGACGCCACCTGCCAGGATATGAGCGTGGGAGCAAAGGAATTGAACTGAGCTGACAGTTAAACAGTGATGGCAAGAAAGGAATTAAACTGTGAAAAGAAGACTTCGTGCGTTATTTGAAGTGACAGTGAGACTGTTAAAAATCCGTTGCCAGGATAAGACTAGTGCGTGTGTAACGGTGAACTGTAAAGTGTGTAATTCAGAGATAGCGCTGTATTACCTGTAGTTCCGAGTTGTGAAATTATAAGTTGCAAAAAATCCAATCTTCCAATTCAAATACCCACCTATGGTCACTAAATAGTGAAAAAATTATTTCAAAAAATATGCCGAGTACAGAAGGGGTATTTCTGCTTGTACGTAATATTTGCACAACCTTCTGTTCCGTGGTTGGTTTGGCACATACAGATACGTTGAACGTAACGGGAAATACCATATGAAGTCATAAGCACAAAACATTTTTAAGTGATACTTCTTATAAATTTTTGCTAATAAGAAATGATTTTTTTTGCTAGTGGGGTGCGACTAAGTCCCTTGTACTGCGGCCACTTCTGGCCTATTGTACCAGCCCCAAATGATAGGTGAGGGTGATTGTGGAGCAATTGGTGGAATGAAGATTGTCAGGGGAGACCGAAATACTCGGAGGAAACCTGCCCCAGCTCCACTTTGTCCACCACATATCCCACTTGACCAGACCCGGGTTCGAACCCGGGCCGCCGCGGTGGGAAGCCAGCGACTAACCGCTTGAGCTATGGCGCGGCCAATAAGAAATGATACAGTCTACTTTCCTATACAACTGCTGATAAATGACTGGGCGAAGATTTTTATCTTCTGGAACATAAACCCGCCGAAAGTCAACCAACATTTCGAAGGAACATGTTGCCTCTATCTTCAGAGTCCAAGAATAAAACAAGCAAGAAACCAGCGTGAAGCATATGGCGAACTACACATGGCGTTATATTCCAGAAGATAAACACCTTCGTAATCACAGCTGTGAGACCTTCAAATCTTTCAGAAGATTAGTTATTTGTAGATATGAATTTGGTTTATATTGAATCACCCTGTATAATCAAGCACTCCTTGCTGTTCTCTGAAACCGCGATTTGTAGTGACGGCTCACAACAAGCCTCTCTGATATCCGTTCTAGGTTTCCTGACATGATCATACTCGTGTAGAGGCCCCGAAACTGAATTTGATCTCTCAACAAGCTGTTTGACATGTGACGCTACTTCGTGGGCTTCAGATAACGTAGTCCCTCAGCACACTCGAGTCCTACGAGAGCGCTGACTTCCGTTGCTAATGTTTCATAAAACAGGTATTCAAACAAGGTTTGCTTTCGGAGAGGAGAGGCGAAAAAAGATTGGATTTCCAGTGTTCTAGAAACAACCCTCTTCCATTCTGAAAATTTCTGTTTCGTGATATGCAAAGACGCGCAGTGTGGTAGAATACACCGAAGATTAAGATTGAAGAGGGATGCTACACTCCCAAAACTGCACAGTCAGGAGCTTCATAACTTGTACTCTTCTCCAAGTATAATTAGAATGATCAAGTCAAGGAAGATGAGATGGGCAGTGCATGCAGCACGAATGGGGAAAGGAGGAATGAATATATGATATTGGTGGGAAAGCCTTAAGAAAGGGGCCACTGGGAAGACCAATACGTAGGCGTGTGGATAATATTAAAATGGATCTTAGGGAGATAGGATGGGATGGTATGAACTGGATTGATCTGGCTCAGGGTAGGGACCAGTGGAGGGCTCTTGTGAACACGGTAATGATACTTAGGGTTCCATAAAATGCTGGGAAATTCTTGAGTAGCTGCAGAATTGGCGGCTCCTCCAGAAGGGCTCAGCTACATGAATGTGTGAGACTACTTTCCCCCGAAATATTGGTAAATATGTACCAGATTGCACGGCTTCACAATTCATTGGACACTGTATCTTCATTGTCAAGGCCGTGAGAAAGTCAAATCTAATTTTTTTCTAGTTTGTATTGCCTCAAGAAATTTGGATATGGCGCTTCCCTACATTGAATTTTGCGTCGCAGTTAAAGAAAGTGTGATCGACACTCGGTGAGTCATACTGTGCCAAGGAAAGTGCATCTCTGTGTCACTACGAAACGTGCTTCTCTATTCTGAAGGAAACATATTGTCACGATTTATGGGCGTGTCTAATAAACGGGTTCGGACTGATTTATTAACACCTTCTTGTACATTCACTCGTAATCACAATAAAGTACAGTAACTCACAATAAATAAGGTAACTGCCTAGAACTCGTTCCATTTTGACTAAATTACGACTACACTTCGCCATGCACCGAACTCCACCGATGACCGGGGGCAGCTACTCCGATGTGGCCCGAGGGCCCAAGGTTCAACTCATGGACTGGAGACCGGCTAACTTCACTTAGGGTTTTACGAGATTATCTTCAGCCCCTCCAAAAATAGTATGAATTTGTACCATTTCACAATCATGTTCATCCATTCTTCATTGATCATCGTACCATTTGAAACTGTTTAATTCGAGCTGCTTCGGTCACAGTGGCCGCACGGTCTACAGTACGAACCGTCTTCTCCCGCTCGAACGCTGGGGTCGTGGGTTCGAATCCCACTCAAAACATGGATGTCTGTGCCCGTTTATTATGTGTCTATGTTTTTCTGTGTAGGTAGCTGCCTTGCGACAGGCTGATCTCCCGTCCAAGGAGTCTACCGATTGTGTATAGATTAAGAAACTGAAAAAGCGGCTAAGGTCCAAGGTCTGTAGATCCAGAGAGAGAGAGAGAGACATTCCGAATTCCTGACAGCGCTGATTATTAAAGGTAAAAGGTAAAATTGTCCCTGTGCTTAACTACGCAGTACGCCATGAAGGTTTATGGGGGCGTGGATATATAGATCTATATTTTCTTGACCTCGGCATTAGTTGAAGGTGAGTGGTCAGCTTCACACAGCGGCCGCTTTGACCCCGGAGAAAGAACCCCGTTACCAATTGGATACGAGGCTGGGTGGACCACAGAGTCGGTCTGGACGACGTGGAGAAGAGAAAATTCTTGACCCTACCGGGACTCGAACTCCGACCCTTCAGTCGTCCAGCCCGTAGCCAGTCGCCATACCGACTACACTATCCTAGCTGCCGTTGATTATTAAACCAGAAATAAATTAAACAATAAATAGTATCTATAGATGGATCAGTGTTGTTAAATAAACTGGGAATAGCATCATGAGAATCCGGATGTAACATGCCCTGTGTGTCAGGGAACAGACAGTGGTATTACTTGAGTAGAGGCGAAGTTTCTAACTCTGTTTCCGGTTTGTAAATCTCACTCCGTTGTTCTGTCACGGGCTCCGGCTACAGAGACGTGGAGCAGCGCACTGAACATGGATTTATTATTCTGTTTGTCTTTCCGTTCCCAGACAAAAAAAAAAGGATTTCTGTTTTGTCGTGTTTTATTGCGATGTGCTATGCGATTAGCTCCATGTGTAAATTTGTGCTGCAACAGAAACCATTTGGTTCTACGTAATGAGCTTCATGGCTTAGACTGCTACGTAAAAATATGGAGCTTATAATTATCCGCTCATAATTTCTCAAACATAAAAGCGGACACTTTAGCCTCTTATAACAGGCTTTAAATGGGTCATCCTGTTCCAGAAGTCTCAGTTCCACGTTATCATAATTTCTCTAAAGTTAGTTTTAATATTATAAGAAGCCGGGATAGCGCAGTCGGTACAGCGATTGGCTACGGGATGAACGACCGAGGGGTTTAAATTCGAATCCCGGTAGAGTCAAGAATTTTCTCCACGTCATCCAGAAGGGCCCTGGGGTCCACCCAGCCTCCTATCCAATGGGCACCGTGGACTCTTTCCAGGGGGTAAAGAGGCCGAAGCTTGAAGCTGACCACCCAACTCCAGCTAGTGTCGAGGTAAAAAATATATTGATCTATATATCCATTCCCCCATACCCCTTCATGAAGTAGTGCTTAATTAGTTTAGCACAAGGACAACTTTACCTCTTTGTATTATATTCGTTGTTGTGTCTAGACCTCCAAAACTATGTACTCATTTGAAATATTCAGGAAACATTTGTTTACATATTTATCGTTTCCTCTATGCGTGCTACATACCGTGTTGATCATGTTCTCCTTAATTTAATAAGATAAATTAAACTAGACGAAGAACAAAAATTACAAATAAGATCTAAAATTTTGTGATGATGGTACATTGCTACAAGTACATATGGTTTTGGACATTATCCATCGTATTGTCTATTTTTCAAACACAACGTTTCGGAGACTGGATTCTGTCACAGTCCTCAGGTAAAACCTACTCAGTTTGGTCCGAGAGACAGAGATGGACCCAACTGAGTAGGTTTTACCTGAGGACTGTGACAGAATCCAGTCTCCGAAACGTTGTGTTTTAAAAATAGACAATACGATGGATAATGTCCAAGAACATATTACTTGTAAAAATTACAAAGTTCCTCATTATATAATTCCACCGTCCTGGTCCAACTTGTTTCTAAAAATACACTTTTAAAATTTCAGGCTTGGGTGCCCTGCACAGACAAACAAAACTCTAGCAATAAGAAAGAAAACCAACTTCTCAAATGAATTCTTGCATACTGATTCCAAATCCCAGTAGAAGGTTTGCAATCACTTTTCGGTATAGCTTATTGAGATTTGAGGCAAAAGAAATCTCTATCGTTTTTGCATCTTCCTCCCCTTTTTGTTGTTCCTATAATTTCACTGGCCATGATCTGAGAATGCTGATACAGTAGTTTTATGCATCAAAACCTGTATTCTTATGTAAATAATGCATTGCTTCAAATTACGTACAAATGGTATATACGCTCTTATGCCTTGCATGCAAATATATAGAATAGTGGAAATAGTCTCGTGTTTAAATAATTTAATTTTTTTTAATTCAGGTTAAAAGATAAATTTAAAAAGAGCATATGTGTACTTTTAATTTAAATCTGCAGTTAAAATCTGGAAAACTAGCTTCAGGCAACCCACCTGCTTTCCTTCCCGTGGTTCATATATCATAAAATTTGTTACAATTCTTTCGAAGCGTCGCAACTCCTGAAGTTTAGATAGCATCATTATGAAATCTACGGCAGAAATACCCTTTCTTACCCCAGAATACACTTCCTTCCTTTGTCAGTATCGCAGTACACACTACTTAAAAAGTTCGAAGAAACAACAACACTCGTATTAGTAAATAAAGGCCTGAAGCTTTCATGGAGACACAAGGTTATGAAATCTGCCTTTGTAGCTGATCGGCCGAGATCTTAATAAGGTATCCTTGTATATAATCAGTTAAACCCCACGCCGTAAGGACATGTGGGAAGATGGAGGTATATCTCCACTATTCTTTCTCTAGGCACTAGATTGACGAGAGTGGTCAGCTACACACGCTGCCCGCTTTACCCTCGGGGGGAAGAAGCTCACAGTATTTACTGGATAGGAAGCTTTGTGAACCTGAAAGCGGGTCTGGAATCTGGATTCTGCCGGGAATCGAACACAGGCCGCAGCCCGCAGCCCACCGTTATATTGACTGAATTATCCGCTCAACAATTGAATAATTATGAGAAAACCCAAAAATTAGCAATGCATCCGAGACCTGAACGCTGGAACATCGCTTTAACAGCCGAGGTAAGAGGAAGACAGAATGTAATATCTCTGGGCGTTTTGTGTTTGTTCCACAGCAGGAAGGGAGCCGGTATACCGAGGGGCTACGGGTTGCTCGGCCAGGGTTCAATTACCGACAGAGGCAATATATTCTTCTCTACTCCCCAGCGTCCATACCGGCTCTGAAGTCGACCCAGTCTCCTATCCAATGGGTACAGGTACCCCTTTCCTCGGGGGTAAAGAGCCCGGGACGTGAATCTGACCACTACTTCTCATCTAGTGCCGAGGTCAAGTATGGTGGAGCTATACCTCCGCTCTTCCATATGTTTTCATAACTTTGTGGTTAATTAATTAGGACCAGGGACAACTTTTTCCACCGTTAGAAGCATGAAATAGAGAGGTGAATTGTTTATATATATATATATATATATATATATANCCCTATGCTCCTAAATGGGAGCGAGAGAAGAGAAAAAAATACGGTCTATCTATATATATATATATATAATGAGACAATTTAAAGTGTCCTGTTCCAAGTCTCCTATGGCTGCAAGAATAACGTATTTCTAGAGCACTTTTTACGGTAGTTTCACTGATGGTAACATAAAATATATAGGCCACTTTCATATTAAATAAAATATTACTTAATTTGAAATTCATGAAGGCTGTGAATAATTCAACGTGATCTGAATACTTTGAAAAACTGCCCACTTGTATGGTTCCAGCTTTCCAAGATATTTTTGGTCTGAAACAAATGTGGAAAGTGTGCTTATTGGTGACGGAGGGGGTTGGAATAGAAAGAGAAGATGACTCAGTAACGCCACAAATTGGAGCATGGCCTGAAAGACCCTTTATGTTTTTTCTTTTCATCTTCCGGTGTCCAAAATGGTTTCAAGATTGCTTCCGGCAATAGGCTCGTAGCAGTCGTCCAAGTTATGAATATTTTATCAAGTATTCTCTGTCGCCAGTAAACTTTCTAACCGGAGACGTTAATGTGACTACAGTTCAAGGGTGGACAAAATGGGGCAGAAAGTACAGTCCTACAGGCTCCAACATTTAGACAGATGAATGTTACACGCAGAAATGCAAGTAGGTTTTGTTGCGCTGTGCTGTGGCATGTAGACCCGTTGGTAGGCAACGACAGCGAGATAAGAAGTTATACAACAGCCGTTGCTAAGTAATGGCTCTCTAAACAACGGCCGTTGTTAGGCAATGGCTGAGTAGCAAACAGTCACGTGGGCATCCAAACAGACGCGAACGCAACAGTGGAAACAGCAATAGGAGCGGAGATTTCCGTGCGGTCCATGCCGAACTCTTATAAGCAAGACAGTTGAAGGAACGCAGAGTTAGTAGTAGGAGAGTCGCCAGCCGATAAGAACGTGAACATGGAAGCAGAGGACATTGTTAGAACCCGTCACCAGCAACGACTAATGAAGTCACAGCAGACTGAGAAGACTGTACGTTCTGTAGTTAACTGTAGATTGTGTGAATTAGAGATAGCGCTATAGTTACATGTAGTTACAATCGTGTAAATGTTCAGTAAGTTCAGTTACCAATCTAAACCCCGTACTCACACATACACGTGACAATACAAACCGAAACCGAAATGCGTCACCAACGTTACTATGAATAACCAGTAAAAGAGGTAAAACTATCCCTGTAACAGGCCATGAGAGGGGTGTGAGAGGGTGCGGCTTCAACATTTTTTAAACAATCGGCTCACAGATGGCGGTAAGGTTGTCAGACTTACGGGCCGGCCACCCTTTACCACCAGGAATATTCCTGATACTCATTTCTGTTAAAGGCTGAGTCGACCTGAAGATCAAAGTGCGGCTGGAAGGATTAGGTCAATTGAAAAAAAAAAATTACCTCATCTGGACTCGAACCCGCGAATTTCCTTCTTCTAACAAAGTGCTTCAACCAACTACGCTACCGCGTGCGCCCATGAATAACCAGTAGTGTATCATGTTTAACAAAAACTTGCTGTTTTAGACGTACAGGTGGACAGAGAGCAAGCCAGACATGGTATAGGTTACTCTCTTTTTGGCGTTCTGCTTGCTTCTGGTTCTAGCTGGTTGCTTTCTTCACTTACTTTTCGTCTCTGAAAAAGGAGGCAGTTCACTTCTCAGAAATGTCGATAAACTTACACCGGACTACACGCGCTTACTTCCCAGAGCTCTTACTCTTAATTTTACGTTAAAAATCTGAACACTCTGTCGTTCCGATTGGCAAACTGTTGGTTTCCGAGTTCCTGCTCGGTATATCCGAGACTTTACATTGTTCAATGTTTGCTCCTCATCTAAAAATTGTCTCTCTGCTTGATGTGCAGCAGCTGCTAATGTCATATGCAGGGACGTGACGTATTCTGAGCCAGGAACGTTCTCCTCAATCGTTTTTATAATATTATTATAATTATTTATGTATTTACGTATGAATACTCCCCATACGTCTTTATGGCGTAGTGCTTAATTAGTTAAGCACAGGGACAATTATTTTTTCCTTAGCACTACAGCCCCAGTGGGCCTAGGCCTACCTCCATGAACTTCTCCGTTCACTTCGGCTTTTCTGGGTCTTACACGTTCGGTAGGACTCCTTGGGCGGGTGATCAGCTCGTCACAAGGCTTCTACCTGTAAACAAACATCCATTCCCTGAGTGGAATTCGAACCCACGATACCGATTTCCAAGCGAGCGAAGACAGTACATGCCTTAGACCGCTCGGCTACAGTGACCGGCCACTTTTCATATATATTTAGAGTTATTTTCACAAATGATATTAGAATTAGTAATTAGACCTCATCTTCGTTGTATTCAATCCTAACGGTCTGAAAAAAACAACCCCTTAAAATATCGAAGCTCCATTTGTTTGCTATATTCCTGATTTTGGTCGAAGTGCAAGATAGAAAATTTCCGGTATCCTGTATGACATGTTTCTACGTGCACTACCTTGTCCCTACTTATTCCAGGAAATATAAGGTCACGACCTTGAGGTGCTTTCTAATGTCATAACGTCCTTACCAAATTTCGTGAAAATTGATCGGCTACTTCAAATGCTGCTAAGGACACACACACAGAGCGCGGTTATATCGTGAACTTATTGAAAAGTACGATCTTCTGGGTGGTAGGGCTGTGTAGTTCGGTAACATTCCACCGGCTTTTCGAAGGAACATATAGCTTTCTTTTTCAGGATCCAAAAATGAGCCAAATAAGATATCAGCAAGAAGGAGGCAACAAGCACTGCACCGTTTCAACCCAAGACAGAGTTACCATTGCCACAGACTGAGACTCTACGTAAGCCTATTTTTCCCTTAAAAGTAGACAGCACGCTGCCGAAGCCATTTTCCTGCACCCTCTTTAGCCCTTAAATAAAATCCTTGTACCCATATTATGGAGAAGAGTAGCGTACTCCATTCAATCACTGAATTCTTATTTGAACCTTCGTGTGTTATTAGTTTTTACAGTCTCGCGTGTAGCATTCCAGAACAAGACGCAGCACAACACACAAGGAGAACACAACCCACCAACTCAAACACGCATGCGCATCCGGAGGACCTATATTTAACAACATAAGCAAAACAGAAGACAGCAGATTCCTCGCCAAAAACTGTTAACACCTGATGATGACCAGGATCATGTAGTGATGGAATTTCAAACTTCTAAAGTCAATAACGTTTAATAAATTTTGTAGAACATAGTTTTGCACGTGAGACTGAAAAATAAAACTACTCGACACCAAGTGAAAAGTGCAGCAGAATATTGTTTGCACAGTCGAACAAAGTGTAACACTTCCATACACAGAGTTACTGAATATCAGCGCGCTTGGAAAAGAATTGATTAAAACTTGCCAGGAATGAAAGTCCATCTTTTGAGATCTGTATACAAAAAGTGGTTGGGTTCTTGACTGGTATTTGGGTTCGTTTATTTCCACTTGAAATGGTACCTGATGCGTATACATCTCGTGACATGTTTAAGCAATGTTTATTGCACTTTTTATTGAAAGTCTTTTTGTGTTTGATGAGTTGCTTAATGAGGCCGTGTGAGGGACTGCCTGCACCTGCCGCCTGCTAACCACTGACAGCACACCGCACTTCCCACAAGTCTATCCCTGCTACATTGGCGTAAGTTCCTTCACTAGTACCGAGAACTAGAACTGGAAAATATTATAGCGTATACAGCCGTTTCTAGACAATGATTGCAAACCAGCCGGTCCCCGTGGCATCGGTCCTCGCGCAACAATACAATAAATCTTGGAAACGGGCTTTTTTCGGAGCTCTTTCCCGGTGGGGTTGTATGGAGCAATAATATGCAGTTTGAATGGAGCCGCCGTTCAGAGAAGACTTGAACCCGGAAGCAGAGGAATGGTCATTGTTAGAAGCCGTTATCAGAAAATGTCTAGTAACAGACTGAGAATACTAATGTGTGTAATAGTAACTTTTGACGTGTGGAAATTATCGATGGGGCTATAATTAAGTGTAATTACGAGTTGTGTGTTAATGTGGTCAATAAATCCAGTATCCAATCTGAAGTCCATAGGTACTCATACGTGACAAAATGTCGCGTGTTGCCTATGCAGCGAGACAAATAACTTCACGTGGGTCTCGTATTTGTGCGAATATTTATTGAACGCTCACTCTTACTGCTTCTGCAATTCCCCTGACTTCCCTTCTGCGTTATGATACTATGTAGTCGGTAGGAACATACTAGCACCATCTTAAGGATCAAAAACAAAATACGACAGTATTAATATTAACTGTATTGAAAACTTGGAAACTTATGTAAGATTTAAGGCTCTTGTTGCCGTGACGATGAAGAGCACTCCCTTCTGGGATGTGACGCCACTTATTACGATAGAAGGTACGGACGTTTCGGAGGGACATGCCCTCCAATCACGTTGCTGTAGCAAATCTGTTCAGTGTCTCGCTTCGAAAGGGATTTAATTTCCTCGACACTGCATCCAGACTGGCTCTAGGCTCCACTGAGCATTGCCTCCGATCGATGCCCAAAATAAAACGGCCGGAGCATTAAACTAGCCACTCATCCATGGAACCTTTGTCCATTGCTTTGATGTTAATTCTAGGGCCAACTTCCATCATGAGCATCGCCATTTTCATCAGAAGGAGGATCAAACCGAACATCGAGGTCGAAAGAGTAGCATTCCTCCTCGTATTAGAATGTTCTCAGGTTCATATCTCGATCACGAAACTGACTCCTGACTTAGAATATTCGTGGATTTCCTCAGTGCCCCCTGTGCCGGTTTAGTACACCAAATTAGGGTCCGGCCTTTTCCTTCCGAGTCCTTTTCAATTCTTTATTCACTGATCACACCTTCATTCGGCCATTCAGCAGCCTGGGCTACTTGCAGCGTCACCAAGCAAACCGTACATAAATACATCTTTCATGAAATGGCTATCGAGAATGTTTCCACAAGGGTAAAGCTAAGATTATCTCATTCCCAATTAGTGGCGAGGTTAAGAATACATGGAGCTTTATCGCCACTTCTTGTATACTCCATCATATCGCGGCCCTTAAACCTGCAATTCCTGTTACTTTTAACTTGAGCATAGAGGACCGAGACATATACCACTTTCATGCTCAAGCTCTATTATGTATTATAGTACTGAATGAATTTGTTGAGCTTTATTTGTATGAGATTGTGGTCGTGATTGGGCGTGATTCCTTTTAACCGCACAAGGAGGGAGTTTTGTGAGCAGAACAGTTGTTGACGTATATGGTAGACTTTTTGGTCCTTTTTTGGTTTACGGTGCCCACAGGGAGAAAGTGGGGGGAGGGGTCCGGGCAGGTGTTAGCAGAAGGAAGTCAGCGTCAGAGGGGACGAAGAAGTTTCATGACCCCCGAGGAGGAGTCTGGGTCTACCTGAGGAATTTTTTGTTGCATCTTGCATAGGCAGCTGCAACCCCAGGGGCAGGCAGTAGTTGCCCTCGTGAGGAGCTTCCCCTACTCTCATCTGCAATACTGTGAGTCTGAAGTGACAGTACCCTGATCGAGCCCAGACCAATCCGGGCGATCAACATCAGTTCCGATGACTGAAAATTTTGTAACGTACATAAATAAACTCCGTGGTCTGTAGTCCGCAAGCTGGCTATACCGCCGTTTGTCGGCGAAGTTAGTGCCAACTTTAGCGGATAGAGGGTGTCGGGTGGTCAGCGCAACGGATCCCCACGGCCGTTAATCTCGACTTTCTAGACCGGAGCCGCTATTTCCTTGAAATAGCTCCTCAGTTATCCTCACGAAGCAGAGTGGACCCCGTTCCAGACCCACTACTTCTCAAAAATCTGGTAGCTCCTGGAATAGAACCCGGGACCTCTGGACCTGTAGCCAGGAACTCTGACCACTAGACCACAGAGGCGGTCTGTAAAGTACATAACGTACGAAATAATAGCGAAGGGTCTGGTAGCGAGGGAAAAGCACAAACTAAGCGTGTTTCAGAACGCGATGAGAATGTTTGGACGTAAGAGAAAGTTATTATTATTGTTGTTATTATTAATGCTAGCCGAGATAGCGCGGTCGGTATAGCAACTGGCTACGGGCTGGTCTTCCGAAGGGTCAGAGTTCGAGTCCCAGTAGTGGCAAGATTTTTCTCTCCACGTCACCCAGTTCGACTTTGGTGCCGACCCAGCCTCCTACTTAATAAGTACTGGGGCTTTTTCCTCGGGGTATAGCAGCAAGGGCGTAAAGCTGACTATTCACCTCCAACTAGTGTCGAGGTCGAGAATACGTGGATCTATATATCCACTCCCCCATGCGCCTTCATAGCGTGGTGCTTGATTAGTTAAGCACAGGAACAATTTTACCTTATTATTGTTATTAAGTTATTCTAGCTAAGTTCATTTTACGTAGTTGTGAGAGATTGTACACTGTTTAACTCTCGGTTGTTGCTGTATGCAATCTTTGGCTTGGCTGGTCCTGGTCCGTCACCCTAGCGATAGCATAAAGATTATTATATCCGTCCAGTGGGATTGATATAAGTTATTTCTTTCTTTAATAATTCATCGTTGACATGTTTCGGTCTTAGAGACCATCTTCAGAAGGACATGTCAATACGGGCAGAAACAACTGTTACAATAACATGAATATAAAATATTAACCTTTAACAATTACAGCGATGTGTCTGAATTTATTAAAATATTTACGTGTATATCTATTATTATAACTAGTTTATTTAATAGTATGGGTTAAAAACTTTGTTAAAATCTAGAAACAATTTTGTTCCTATTCTTTACAGTGCTGCTCAACTTCCTTTAAAGAGAAGCACTGTAAAGGACACAAACTAAATTGGTCCTAGATTTTAACAACGTTTTTAAACCATACTTGTAAATAAACTAATTATAATAGTTTGTAAATATCTTAATGAATTCAGGCACATCTTTGTAATTGTTAAAGGATAATATTTTATATTCATTACATTAAAATAATATTGTCTGTATATATTGATAATGACCAGTCACAATGTAATAGTAGTTTCAGTATGTACTAATAATGTCCTTCCGAAGATGGTCTGTCAGGCCGAAAATTTTCAAGGACGAAGCAAATAAAGGAGAAAACGTTCATCAGTCCCACTGGACGGAGTTTATAACCTTATATAGTAAGCAATCTTTTTCATGTCTACAGTTTTTTGCAAATTTCTTTACTCTCTATTTGACTTTGCGTTTTTACTTTACCTTCACATTTGCGCTAGCTCTGCTTAAGTATTGCCATGTATTTTTATCTGTGTTCTCTTTGTTCATTTTATTATCTTTCTATAAACTTATTACTCGTTCTTTTTAGGCCTTGTTTTACCTACGAGTTCTGTTCTCTCTTCACATTTTTGTCTCTGAGCACCTCAGCACTATGCACCCAGTGTATTCCTTGTCTTCTCATGTTCCTGCTTTTATGCACGCTATGTCATTTCTTTCGACTCTAGTACACCTCTCGCTGTAGTTCGCCTTACCCCATACGTTTTTCATTTTCTGATAGGAAGTAGTGAACTCACAGGGTGCTTTAGAAAACTGCATAATGAGGAGCTTCATAATATGTACCCTGCACCTCATATAGAATCAAGTCGGGTGGGGCTGAAGGGACATTCAGCAAGCATGAGAGGGACAAGGAAGGCATTAAGAATGATAGTGCTAAAGGCTGAAGAGAAAAATACCACTTAGAATCCATAGGATTGTTTGGGAAAAACTTCCTGTGTTGAAAATTAGGGTGTAAACGGCATTGGTTTAGCTCGGGATAAGGAAAAGTCTCGGAGCCTTGCCAACATGGACTCGAACCATTGGATTCCATAAAAATTTGGAGAATTTCTAGACTGGATGAGCTACCATTAGCTTAACAAGAAGAAATCTATAATCTGGAGTTATCTAGTTAAGAGTCTGAATATTTATATATTTTAAATTTTCTATAATTTATTATTTTTCTGCTGAATGGTATTAGGTATGTGACATATTTCCAGGTTTTGCTCCCTTTAGAATGGCTGATACATTCCTTTCTTCCCCGGCTTATTTACATAGTATCAGAGTACGAAATTGACAATTTTAATTGATCTTTCACAGCGCAGTAAATTTTAAACATAAACTCCGTGACCTGTAGTCCACAACCGACCGACCGACCGCCGCTTGTCCGCGAAGTTAGTGCCAAATTTAACGGATAGAGGGTGTCACGTGGTCAGCTCAACGGTTCCCCACGGCCGTTAATCTCGGTTTTCTACACCGGAACCGCTATTTCCTCACGAGGCTTGGTGGTTCCCGTTCCAGACCCACTATTTCTCAGAAAACTTTATAACACCGGGAATCGAACTCGGATCCTCTGGATCTATATCCAGGAACTCTGACCACTAGACCAGAGAGACGGTCTAAATTTTAAACATACGGCTGAGTATTATGTTACATCTTGTTCAAAGTTAGGTGCTTTCCCAGACATATGGCAATAATGATGTGCATGTGACAACCTCTGTGTTCATAAACGAAATGCATTCTCTTCTTGCCGTTGATAATTAAAACAGTTGTCGACAGATGGAGTTCGTAGGATACCTTGAATATTCCATTTCAAACTCAATATATCATACAAGCCCCAAGCTGAAAAGAATGGAATTTCTTGAAGAGTACGTTTTTCTTGGATATAATACCGGGTAGTCTGTTGAATGTCAACGGACGTTTCAGAGAAACATATCGCCTTCATCGTCAGGGTCAAAGAATAAGCCGAAAAAGATACCAGCGTGAAATCAGGTGGCAAGCATCTATTAGTTCCTCCGAAACGTCGGTTGATTTTGAACGGAGTACATGGCGCTGTATCTCAGAAAGTATTACACTTGCTAGCCGCTGTGAACACCTCAAATCCGACTACAATGGAATTTCTTGCTTAGAAACCCGTATATCTTGAGCGGAAAATCATGTTACTTGTAATTTTTAGTTTTCTAGCCGATAACAATGTACTGTCGCGTTGCTATACATGGAGGATCATATGCTCATTCTCAGTTGTATAATCTGGTCATCCGCCTTACCTAAAAATGTAACTGTTTTGCTTCTTCTGTTCCCTGCTACATGGTACGGACTTAATACAAAACGTGTATATATGTTACGAAATTACGTGATATGTATGGCTGTTTAAGCGATTTTCAAGTATTGCGGTAAAGTTTTTGGATGAAATTAAAATCCCCTTTCCAAACCTTTGTTATAGTTATAGGAATTTTTATTACGAAATTGGAATATCATCCATTCTTTCAGATTTCAGTTGCTGTAAGCCAATACATTGATTTATTTATGAGGACGGCAGGCAACCATTAAGTATATGTTGCTGTTTCGTCACCAAAATGCAGGGGAAATTCATGACATAAAGATAGGAAACAAATGTTTTGAAAATGTGGCACAGTTCGGATATTTGGGAACAACAATAACAGATCGAAACCTGATTCAGGAGGAAACTAAGAGGCAATTGAACTCGGGTACTGCTTGCTACCATTCAGTCCAGAACCTTTTGTCTTCTTGTCTGCTGTCCAAAAATATAAAAATTAGAATATACAAAACTATAATTTTGCCTTTGGTTCTGTACGAGTGTGAAACTTGGTCTCTGACATTAAGGGAGGAACCTAGACTGAGGGTGTTTGAGAACAAAGTGTTGAGAATATTTGGACCGAAGGGAGATGAAGTGACAGGAGGTTGGATAAAACTGCATAATGAGGAACTTCATAACTTGTACTCTTCTGCAAGTATAATTAGAATGATCAAGTCAAGAAGGGTGAGGTGGGCAGGGCATCTAGCACGAATGGGGGAGACGAGGAATGCATATAGAGTATTGGTGCGAAAGCCAGAAGGAAAGAGACCACTGGGAAGACCAAGACGTAGGTGAGTGGACAATATTAAAATGGATCTGAGTGAGATAGGATTGGATGTTATAGATTGGATTGATCTGGTTCAGGGTAGGGACCAGTGGAGGCTTCTTGTGAACATTGTAATGAACATTAGGGTTCCTTAAAATGCTGGGAAATCCTTGAGTAGCTTCAGATTTGGTGACTCCTCAAGAAGGACTCAGCTCCATAAGAAAGTAAATAAATAAATAAGTAAGGGAGGAAGGCAACCATATCCCTGGCGAAACATCCATTCCTCGCCTTCTTTTAAGAAATAATTTGAGCAAGTTATTCCCTGAATTTAAAAAAATTGAGTTTCACTTCATCTGTGACCTTTCTAATTTTATTTCATAGAGTTGTTTGGGGGCACGCGGTAGCGTAGTTGGTTGAGGCATTATGCTACGACCCGGAAGGTTACGGGTTCGATTCCCGATGAGATCACTATATTTTTCAATTGATCTAACCCTTCCAGCCCAACTATGGCCCTGGGGTCGACTCAGCCTCTAACAGGAATGAATACCAGGAATCTTCCTGGGAGTAAAGGGTGGACGGCACGCAAGGCCGACAACCTCACAGCCATCTGTGAGCCGATTGTCTGAGAATGTAGCAGTCTCGACGTCTCACAATCTTATCGGATAATTTTGCCTTTAATTATCTATACGATTTGGATACGTATTCGTAAATTCCGGCTCCTAAATCTGGCCCCACCTTCCGTTCATTGGCCTAAAAATATTTTCTGACTTATAACCTGATATGCTGATCTGGAGGTAGTTTTCTCTCTGTCCGTGCATTCGGTAGGAAATCGATCTGAAACGTATCCAGGAAACTGCCTGCGTTGTCTTGAGTTTCTTTTGACTTTCATCTTCCAGAAAAGTGCCGGATAGTACTGCTATACAACCACCAGCCCTTCCTTTCGCATCCCTTCCAGTTCTACCTGCATCCCTCATCCTGCCATCCGACCCTCTGTAGTCTAATACTGAATGCTTTGTTAAATACCTGACGAAAATTTTCCTTCGTCGATGTTGTTTAAAGTCTGTTTATTTCTTCTACATCCCCCCCTTGCAGTGTTTATAGTATGCTGCTACTAGTGTCTGAGGTATTGTGTCTTTCTAATTAGTCTTAAAATATTAATTATCCCCTGATAGTTATAGTGTTTTGTTCACACGGATGTACACCCGGCTGCTCCTTCTCTGCTCCTGGAATCCTTGCTCGCTTCCCGAGCTTTACTGCTGTCATGTGTAGCGAGCTGCATAATGCAAGGAACGCTGATTTACTTTCCCTTCCGTATTAGTTATTGCTTATTGTCTTCGCTCTCTTCACGCTTCTTCTGAAAAGGACCTCAAAATCATCGATCACCAACCCTTAAACTGAGTCATAAGGCTATTGGGACTGACGTCTCAGTTCCCCAATCAAATGGCCCCTACTAGGACAACTGGTACTCCAGTTCTGTGTTCTTGTTTCTCGTTTTCCCTCTAGATGTTTTATCTTTCTCCGGGTTTTCTCAGAGAGAGAGAGAAGTATCCATCTTGATCGATTTTTGCTTCTCACTTGCACATTAAGGGCGGAGAGGAATAGGGGTGGGGGAGGAAAATAAATGGTGAGTCCGTAACTTATATGATCGTTAAACGGAGGTTTACCCATAATGCATCAGGGAGGGTAGTCGTAATTCAACCCTCTCTCATTTCGTCTTACCCCTTACTTTCGTTGTGTGTAGATTGATTCCAGTTTTTATCGACGTACCGCATACGCACAGAGAAATGAGAATGGATTGAACTCAGAGAGTACATGATTTAGTGCAATTAGGAATGAGAGTGAATGTGTCATAATCTGTTTAAAGGCATTGTTGCATGCTAATGCGGAGACAGAAGTGTTGTCTCTAAGATTAACTCAATACAAGATTGTGATATCAGCAGATATTATGGAAATCATTTCGGGTATAAAATGTTGTTGCATTCCTACAGCAAATTATGAAATGTAAGATTTGAGGTATTCACGGCGGTCTTCCGGGATGTGGCGCCGGGTAGATCTTGTGTGTACCGACGTTTCCGAGGAACGTATCGTCTTCATTTTAAGGTAGGAAAATCCGCAGCCACCTGCTGACGCTGGTTCCTCACTGGCGGATTTTTCTATCCTGAAGATGGAGACGATACGTTCCTCCGAAACGTCGGTTCACACAATATCTACACAGCGCCACATCAAAGAAAACAACATTCTTATGGTTGTGAAATGTACACGTATCATAAGAGTTCTGTACTGGTCGCTTTGTTATTTCATGCAGATTTTCAGTTTCCATACGTTAACTTTGATGTCGTCTTACGGATATCGTAAAAGTGATTATTCCGGAACCGATCACAGTGACCGCGAGGTCTAAGACATGAACTGTCTTCGCTCACTGAAACCCTGGAATCGTGGGTTCGAATCCTACTCAGTACAAGAATATCTGCGTATATTCTATGTTTGTTTAGGTAGCCTCCTTGAGACAGGCTGATCCCTCGTCTAACTTACTTTGTATAGGACTAAGAAACTTAAAAAAATAGGCCAAGGTCCAACAAAGGGCTGTAGAGCCATAGATAAATGGATTATTTTAATGGTTCTTCCAGCCCATTCAGGGCCCTGGCCTCTTATTCAGTTCTGTAATCATTTTTCACAGACAGTAGGACACCTTGGACAAGCGATGAGCCCGCCGCAAGGCCTCTACCTAAACATAGGACAACACAAACACAGAATAAACGCATACACACACCAAATATCCATGCCCTGAGTGGGATTCGAACGCACGATCCCAGCGCCCGAGCGATGGAAGACAATTTATGCCATATACCGCGCGGCTACTGTGATTAGCAGATACATTAGTGCATGCAGTAACGAGAAATGTATATCGAGCGCGTCTTTACAAAGTTTACGCAACCCACATATCAAGGTTGGGGCCAAGTGTAAATCAGAGACTTTGGTGATCTTCGCGTCTGAGTTGAGAACATTGCCGAATGTCGGAGATATCGTAGCAGTTCTGTGACGCTGGCTCGCTACTATTTCTCGCAAACTGTAGACTTGCGGAGAAAGTGTAACGGACATAAAAGCTGCACATGACTTTCCTTACAATGCTTGCTGTTTCATTCGGCGATTATTTGGAGAGTTACATTTGAGAAGCTGTCGCATTTCCTCCTGCAAATTTTCGGATAATCTTGGGAGATTTTAAACAAACAATTCCCAAGTAACCAATTTCATTTAACTCCTCTGGGCGGTTCTCGAATTTTCTTGCTTACGGATCTACGGGCCTGTTATAATATGCGCGCCACAGGGTAGCGAACATGACTAGAAGTGGAAGACATGCCGTATAGACTGCACGCATTACAGAAATATCGGAGAAGTTGCCGTATCTTCCCGGCTGAGTTGCACTTAGTATCGTACAGGGTTATTCATAAGTCCGTGAAACATTTTAAAAATTCGCAACAATAAACTATGCATCGGATCATGGCAATTCTTGCGCCGATAGAGAATGAATCTCTCCAAGTCTTTTTGAAAGCCTCAATTGAATGCTAATCTCGGGGATCTTCGCATAGATGTCTGCCGTATTAGCAAAGGTGGTCACATTGAGCATCTGTGAACTATGTAAAAAAACTTGGTGAGTTTATCTCTATTTCAGTGAAATAAAATTTGGTATCAGCTGCGTAGTTTATTTATTATAAATATTGAAAATGTTTCACGGACTTATGAATAACCCTGTATTTTGAGGAGTGTGTTTCAGCATTGTATCAATAACATTGAAGTCTCTCTCATTCCATCTACCTCAGCCGGTATAAGAATTTTGATTACCAAAGAATCGAGGCTCGATTTTCCATATGAATAAGAAGGTTTTCTCTTCTCCCTGAAGTCCATATTGGCTTTGAGGCCCAGCCAGCCTGCTATTCAATGAGTACAGAAGGCAAGGCGACAGGAGCGCGAAGCCCACCGTCACCTCAATCAAATGCGGAAGCTAAGAATAAGTAGATCTATACTTCAAACCCCCAGTACGCCTTCATGGCCTGGTGCGTAACTAATGAAGTACAGAGCTAACTTCAGCTTTACCCATTAAACATCTAAACAGCGAGTCTCCTGTTCTTTAATAAAGCCTCGTTTTTGTAGTCCCCTTCAGGTTATGTTGCGTAATACGGGCCATCAGGTTGTTTCAATTTTTTAAACTGGTTTTGAAGTTTCAAATGTGGCCGCATACCTTACATCTCTATCTATATACAGACCTTTGGTTGGACCTTAGCCGTTTTTTTTTCTCTCCTAATCGAATACACAGTCTGTAGGACTCCTTGGACGGGTGATCAGTTCATCGCAAAGCGGATACCTACAAACAGAACAACACAAACACAGAATAAACGCGCAGAGACATTTATGCCATGTGTGAGATTCGAACCCATGATCTCAGCGTTCGAGTGAGCGAAGACAGTTTATACCTCAGACCGCGCGGCCACGGGGATCGTCACACTTTGCATCTGTCATGGCATGACTAATACAAAAATTATTTTGGAAAATAGATCAGCCTGCTCTTCTTACACTCCTGATTTGTGTGACGAGAAATAATTACGAGTATTTTGGAATACATAGCCACACTCCATTTGTGAAAGGGTTTTATAAAATTTAAAACATTGAGGAAACTCGCAGCTTTATTGATATGAATTCTTCTTAACAAATCGTCATTGCTAAGACTTGCATATTTTCATTTATGCGCCACACACACGCACAGATATATATATATACACACACACACACAGAGGAATAAAAAAATGTACTCACTCTTTGATAGTCAAAATTTTTGGAAAAAAATGACATGTGTTTACAACTATTGCGCGGAGAGAGAGAGTCAGTGTTCCAAGTGACCACCATCAGCGGCTAAACAGCGTCGATGCCGCCGAACTGCTGAGCGAACTACGGCTGTCAGTATGTCCGTGTGATGGCTGCACACGACGCTTCGATAGTTTCTTGCAGCGCATTCAGTGTAGCTGGCTTTTGTCAATAAACTTCATCCTTCAAGGTTCCCCATAGGTATAAGTCGAGAGGTGTTAGGTCTGGAGACCGTGGTGGGTACTGAATAGCACCTCTTCGACCTGTCCATCGTCCAAGTAGTGTCGTTCAAGTACGCCCTGACATCTCGATGTTAGTGAGGTGGAGCACCATCTAGTTGTAGGTAAAATCTTTCATCTCCAAACAGCTCTCGAATGGCAGGGCGTGCACAATGATTCATAGATATTTGCGGTGATCGTGTAAAGTGTTGCAACACCACAGCACTGGAAGCTTGACTTGTTACTATCAGTGGTCGCCCAGATCTTTGCTTATGCACATCGTGAACAGTACCGTCGGCTTCAAATTTATCCCGAATACGGGCAACTGTTCGACGTGTTGGTGACTGAGTTCCAAACGCATTCTGCCATTGTCGTTGTACCTCTTTAATGTTTTCGTACTTCCAGTACCACTTCAATACAGTCTTGCGTTGCTCAAAAAACAACCTTTCAGTCATTGTTGCTGCTGTCTTCTGCTCGAAGCGCGCACGCGGCACGACACTCACGTGACTCATGTGACCTTCACCATCTGTCGAGAAAACATTACACTACACCACCTCGCAAGAATTGTAACTACATGTCATTTTGTTCCAAAGATATTGAATATCAAAGAATGAGTACATTTTTTGGACCTCTCTCTCTCTTTCTTTNATTCGAGAGATGAGATTGTTCGTGGTTCTCCTCAGTCCCTCCCGACAAACTCCCAGATATCACTTTGATTAGACATGGACTGCCACCCTCCAAATCCATTTCGGTTTGTCATCTGTTAGTCATTCTAGCATTCGGCGCTCCACACTTTACATAACGACACCGGTAAAATCTCCCACAAACGTATTCATATTTTGAACCGAACACTAAGATTGGTAAGTCAGGGAGTAAGAAATTTGAGGGACTGGTCTTTGCATGGGGAGATGAGAAATGCATAGGCAATGTTAATTCCAAATTCTAAATATGAAAACTTGTGCGACCGAGAATGGTTCAAGCTGAGAGGATAATATTGAAATAGATCTCGAAGAAATATTTTCTGAAGATGCGGAATATATTCAGATTACTCAGGGTAGTGTCCAGTGGCGGGCTCTTTTGAGCGGCGATAAAACTTCTGGTCTTTTAAAGGCAACTAATTTCTTGACCAAATGTGTGATTATTAGCTTCTCAAGGTGGTTTCTGCTTCATGGAGTTAGTATTATATTGTCACGTGTTTCTGTGACTGCGACGCTGATTTCGACTGGTGGATCAGTTTAATGGATCTTCACTAGTTGCAGCTACAAATATTTGTAACACTATCAAGATTACTGTCATTTTAACACACACGTCAGGCTTTCTGTTCACTTGTAAGCACTCTACACTAGTCTCTCAATTGCCTTACGCTCTCCTGGACTCTCCACACATACTGACTTAACCAAAATCAAAGTCACATTGTGACTGACGGTCAGTCAGTCAGTAAGTCTTGATGTCAAGCCTCATCTGGAGCTCATCACAAGATATTTATTAC
Organism: Cryptotermes secundus; assembly: GCF_002891405.2. Classification (NCBI taxonomy): domain Eukaryota; kingdom Metazoa; phylum Arthropoda; class Insecta; order Blattodea; family Kalotermitidae; genus Cryptotermes; species Cryptotermes secundus. Next base: position 192,643 of record NW_019731976.1, read on the forward strand.
TGTTTGGCAGTTACGGTCTTCTTTTTGTGGGGCGTCCTCTCTGACGAGAGGATGGGTCTGTCCTTTGTACCTCGTATATGCTGCTGGCCCTTACCAGCGCAGTCTTTCTTGGGTCCAAGCCCCTTGGGACTCGCTACCGTATTTTACTGCCACGGATTTGAGTCTTCCCTTTTCGTCGCCTCCTACGACTTGCAGGACTAACTTATATAGGCACCGCAAGGAACAACACAGAGAACAGGTCACGTGATAGTACTATTGCAGTGTGACATCATTGCGCCTGCGCGGAAATCTGTTCACTGAGCGGACTTCAAGAAGCGGGTTGCATAACCACGTTCTTCTATTGTTGCGAGCGTGTATCGCGTGTGTTTGCCGTGTGTTTACTCTATGGTCATCCACTTTACAATATTTCAAGCTAAAATTCAGTATCATAATATAATTTTCAGTTCTTACTGACTGGAAATACTGCCTCGGAAATTATAAATTCTTTCTTTGTTTCTAGCTGTGAGGTAGGAGAAAATGTGACATATTTTTCTCCTACCTCACAGCTAGAAAAAAAAATATATATATATTCTTTCTTTCGATCTGAGTTTAAATTTATGTAGGTTACCATAGGAACTAGAAAATGGATTACTGTTGGCTTTTATACTTCGGTGGTGGTAGTGGCCTACAAGAGAAAGAAGGATTGGTTTGGAGAGAAAAATTTATGTGTTGGACCCTGTTCATTTCCGATATCGCTTCTGCTTGCTTACTCTCCAATGTTCCTCTTAAAGTATTGAGCTCCTGTATGGAGCCACGAAGCCGCTTCGAGTCAGCCGTCGATACTACCGTGATTCTTTTCTTACCCTTAGTCTCCCACTGTGCTACAAGCCAGCAGGTAGCGGTTTCGATCCCCGATGAGATCATTAGATTGTTTCAATTGACCTAATCCTTCTAGCCTCATTTTGGTCCTGGGGTCGACCCAGCCTCTAACAGAAATGAGTACCAGGGATCTTCTAGGGACTAAAGGGCGACCAGCGCGTAAGGCTGAAAATTCACCGCCGTCTGTGAGCCGATTTTCTAGAAAATGTGGGAGCTTCGAAATCTCACAACCTCACGAGACTCCACGGCCTCTTACAGGGATAGCGTTTCCCCTTACTGTCCTATCTGCTTCATACTAGACTGCCTAAGATAAGTATCTGACCCGTCAGTTCTGCTCTTTCTCTGCAAGTCATTACATTCCTCACGCAGACGCAATGATATTAAAATGATATTAGAAATGTATAGGCCGAATTCACTGGGAATTATTGTAGAATAATTCATTCCAAATGACTGAAGAAAAGGGAGAAATAAAACCTTCACAATATCCATAATTAGTAACAGAATATAGAAATTATCGAATATTAAAATGTAGGCTTAAAATGGCGATTTCCACAGCGTGGTCCACTAATTCTTAGTAACTGTTTGCCACAGATTATTAATCCTTTAAAGCCCATGGGGTACTATATATATATACAACCTAGTTAAACATTCAGAATCTCTGCACTTTGCCCACAGAATTAATTTGTGGGTTTCGTATGTTTCTCAGAATGAGCAGCGGTTATTTCCCGGAGCGTTGCAACCGATCGCTTTATGTAATGGAGACACGTTTTTTTCTTCATGAAGTATGCGATGAATTTTAAATACTATGTAGACGAGCTTCAAGTTCAGATGGCATAATAGAACTTTCTGTAAAATTAGGCTATAACCTGTTAAAATTTTAGGGAAATTGAGAACAAACTTCTTTGAAAACTGTTAGCCACAATATTTCGCAGAGTTATGGAGGGAAAGCTATATTTATAATAAGATACTAAACTCGATAGAATATTATTATCCACAAATTGAGGCTGCTATCTAGGAAAAGTGTTTTAGTCAAAGATTGATTATAGATAAAAATTTCAACAAAAATAATCTCATATTTCTTCTTCTACTACCATGACGGATTGGACTCACCGACCTGTTCCCGTTCGGAATTAATTATGAAATTGTGAATCTTATATAGACAGTAGGTAGGACTACTTGGGCAGGAGATCGGCCTGTCGCAAGGCTGCTACCTACACAGGACAGCACAGAATAATCACAGACATTCATGCCTCGAATGGAAATCCAACCCATGATCCCAGTGAATGATTGCACTAAACCATTCCGTGCCTCAGACTGCACTCCCCATTGTCTTCGTCTGAAAAGAACATCCTAATTGAAGTTGTCTTCTTCACCCCTCAGCAATTGGAATATGCCGTTTTATTCACAACGTGACCATCTATAACATTGGGTGGTCTATTGATGTTTTCCCTCAGGTTACGTAATCACCGACTTACATTTTATAAATTTTTCTAATAATAAATCTGCATGCTGCTTACAGGGGCCCTATTTTTTTTTTTTGTTCCATTCATCCCATTGCTTAGGATCAGATCACGTCTTTACCTCCTGTCATGGGGTATTTTGGCTACCCCCTTGTAACTTTCTTATATAATGAAGCATATTTTTTGATCTTACATGGCTTCAGTCCTGAAGATCGAGATAGCATGTTCTTCCAAAACGTCGGTAACCATACACAAAACTACACGCTGTCACTATTCAGAGAAACCCAACAAAAAAGTTCAAAGTATTGTCACGTATATGGAGTGACTTTAGACGGGGTTCGGATTGGTAATTGGGTTCACTGACCACTTACATTCGTAACTACAAGTAGCTACAGCGCTATCGCTAATTCAGGCACACTGCAGCTCACTACACCACTTACTGCGTCTTCTCAGACTGTTGCGTCTTTACCAGTCGTTGTCTGTTGATGGATCCCAACAACGTCCTTTATTTCCATGCTCACTTTCGTACCGGCTGGTGACTGTCCCACTACTAATTCATTGTTCTACTTGCCCTGCCCGTAACATCTCGGCACGGAAAATACAGAAAACACCGTTCCTCTTTTGCTGTATCCAACTGTTGCGTGCGTAGCCATCGGTAGGGGCCGCACAAAGAGTATCATTCCTCTGTGGTTGTTTACAGATCGTTTCCTAGTAATGGCCGTTGTATAATTGCTTGTTCCGCGATCGTTGCCTAGCAACAGGTCTACATGCCGCAGTATGTATCAGTGTTTTAAACAACTCGCATAGTGTTTTACCCACAAATTACAGATGGTGTGTGCTTACGTTCCGACCGAGCGACCGCCGCTTGCCAGCGAAATTAGTGCCAACTTCAGCGGCTAGAGGGTGTTGCGTGGTCAGCGCAACGAATCCCCACGGCCGTTAATTTCGGTTTTCTAGACCGGAGTCACTATTTCCTTGAAACAGCTTTTCAGTTATGCCCATGAGGATGAGTGGACCCCGTTCCAGACCCACTACTTCTCAGAAAATCTGGTATCGCCGGGAATCGAACCCGGACCTCTGGGTCTGTCGCCAGGAACTCTGACCACTAGACCACATAGGGGGTCAGTATAGTTCGCGGACTAAATCCACGGAGTTTGTTTTGTTTTTCTTTTGTTTTGTGTGTTTAAGTTTACTGATGCTACAAAGGGACATTTCCTATGTAGGTGTGTACAGTCCTGCTACAAAAGGAAGCGTAATTGACGTCATCATACCACGAACAGTAGTAACTGCTAAGCGTCACTTAGCAAAGCCTTCCTTCCTACGCTAAATTTTATCAGCTCCTGGAATTGGTCCGGGTCCCCAGTTCCAGGAATCCCGCCAATTGAATACCGTCGAATGTAATTACAAGCTTCCCACAGTCAGCCATGTTTCATACCTGACGTAACATAACTTACCCATCTCATAAAGCAGCTGTTGGCACCCCAACGAAAAAGAGCCCGTGTGAATTCCAGGAGGAAGCGACCCGGAGAACGTTTAATTTGTAAGACAATTAGTTACTATTAATTAAGTAAGAGATACTGGAACGAAGCTATTAGTACCCTTGCGGGACACCAGAGTGTAGCACAGTAACACATAATTCGCCATACAAATTGCAAATTTCGCCTTATTTTAAGGACATTTCTGTTCTGTGTTGTACGAAAGTCAGAAGAAAATGGTTTCCTTTTAAAAGGGGATTATCACGAGTTCAAGTTGCGTTATGCTGTGGTATTATAAGTTGTAACACCGTGTAATCTTGTATGTGGTTACCAATATTCTGGAGGAACATCCTATATCACTATGTTCCTTCGAAATGTAATGTTCACCAGACTACATGGTGTCACAGCGTAGAAGCTTCACCGCTGTGAATACGTAAAATTTCATAATTTTAATTTGCTTACAGACTGAGTAGTGGGCACGTGGTAGCGTAGTTGGTTGGGTGGCTATATTACAAGCCGGAAGGTTACGGGTTCAATTCCCGATTAGGTCATTGGATTTTTTTCAATTGACCTAATCCTTCCAGCCGCACTATGGCCCTGGGGTTCACTCAGTCTCTGACAGAAATGAGTACCAGGATTTAATTAAATAATTTTCCTGGGGAGTAAAGCGCGGCCGGCGCGTAAGACTGACAACCTTACCGCCATCTTTGAGCCCACTGTCTAGATAATGTAGGACCCTCAGCGTCTCACAGCCCTATGGGCCTTCACGGCTTGTTACAGGGATAGCTTTACTTTCTTTTTTACTTACAAACTGGGTAGTACAGCTTAGTTCCTAATATCTGCGGGGAGGGGGGTACACTTATTTTAAAATGAAGCGAGACAGCGCACATTAGGATAGATAAAGATTTGCTACGGTAGCGCAAACATTTGCAGGGTATGTAACACGAATTTGGGGAAGACGAATGCGTGTAGGATATTGGCGGGAAATCCAGAAGGAAAAAGAGTAATAGGAAGACCAAAACGTAGGTGGGTGGATGATATTAAAAATGGATCTTAGGGAAATAAGATCAGGTATTATGGACTGGATCAATCTGGCTAAGGAGGGCTCTTTTGAACACGGTAATGAACTTTCGAGTTCCATTAATTACTGGGGAGTTCTTGAGTACCTGTACTGCTGGAACTTCTCAAGAAGGGTTTAGCTCCATGAAGTTAGCGCAGAATATTTAAGAATAATTTCTCCACAACGCCAGACATTGTCATCATGCAGGAATACTTTTGAAGGCTGCTGTATTCATATTTATATATTCGTGTATGAAATGGACAGTGAAAATAATATGGCTTCAAGGTTCAAATAAAAGAGCCTTCTTCTCTTATTGTTATTAGAATAAATTACGTTAGTAGTAGCTTTACCAGAGAAAATTAATTAACTTCATTTTAGGGTCTTCCTTGGAAATTTTATAATTAGCTGGTGGAAAATTCCCTGACTTTTAGAAAGTTTAGACGGTTCAATACGTTGATCACACAAAAATATCGACCACTAACCATATTCTGAAACATCTGAATAGAGGTCTATATTTATGTTCCATTTTAAAGTTATTCTCCTGTCCGCTTACATGTCTCTCACGTGTCCTGTATCCTCTGAGTTATGCAACCAAGTTATATAGATTTTTCTTGTTTTCCCTATGGCGAGACTTATGTTATTAGCAGTAAAGTATATTGTACAAAATTATTAAAGGAAGTCGGTAACTTAACGTCGAAGAACTCTACAATTTGCCCACAGAATATATTTGTTTCGTAATATTCTCGGAATACACTCCTACATAACATTAATCAATTAATATTTTTAATAATGACGATTTGTGTTTTCTGTGAGATAAAAATTGAATTTTTAGGTATTCCTTAGGCGATTCTCAAACGTTGAGATGGCTCCCAAGTTCCAAGTTGCTACCACAAGCTTTTTTGCCCAATCTTGCAGTTTAGATTTATCAAAATTAACACCCGTTGCTGTAAATGCCACCAAATTCTTCTTCCACCTTATGCAACTCACCGTTAATTCAGAAAACCAAAGTTACGCGAACCTCTCCACAGACCTTTGGTTCTAAACATTCTAATATCATCTGTTTATGCTACCCTTATCAAGGGGATGAGGAAGTGAAGTCTGGGAACCCCCTAACGACTCCCCCTCTCTTACTCTCTTCTCTCATGACCTTCCTGTTCACCTGACTTCTACTCTCCTTCCCTACATCTCTCACAGAGAGCTAGGACTACAGTTATATGAAAACATATTAACCCTTTCCAAGCGGAATTTCTATTGGTTAGTATAAAATACGTAAGTGCTGAAGCACGTATATGCACGTGCATGACCTAACTAGCTTAATCTGTCTTTACTTAACCCATTTCAAAGAAACTTAACGTAACCTGGTCTAATCTAGCTTCTGAAAGTCATTATTACAAGGGTTAATAACATTCTGTCCAAGACATTATAACCTCAATTATTTGCATCATGATACAGACAGACTGCTTCTTTAAATGAATATACTGTTAGTATAACTTCGGACCACCTCTGCGGTCTGGTGGTCAGAGTTCCTGGCTAGATATCCAGAGGTCACGGGTTCGATTCCCGGCGCTATCAGATTTCTGAGAAGTACTGGGTCTGGAACGGAGTTTGCTTTTGTTTTGTTAGTTTAATTCCTTACCGAATTAAAATTTCACTTTCCCCTATCAAGTATTAACGATAATTCGAATTGTTGCAATGTTTCGAGAAACATGGAAAGTAAAAATCAGTAGAAAATTCTGTTAAACATTATGGTCAATATATCATCGATGGAAATGAAAATAGCTATATATATACGTCGCAATGATTTCATAGAGATATACAGATATGCCGCAAGACACTGTCAGATTCTGACCCATCATACACAACACAGCCTGCAGCATTGCGTTAAAAAGGCAACATACGTACTTCAAAATATTACAAAGTATATATGTTTTAAGCACTGCAGTTAGATTTAATTTAGGGCCGCTCCATAGCTCAATCGGTTAGTCGCTGGCTTCCCACCGCGGCGGCCCTGTTTCGATACCAGGTATAGTCAAGTGGGATTTGTGGTGGACAAAGTGGCGCTGGGGCAGGTTTCCTCCGAGTACTTCGGTTTCCCATGCCAATCTTCATTCCACCAATTGCTCCACAATCACCCTCACCTATCATCTGGAGCTGGTACAATAGGCCAGAAGTGGCCGCTGTACAAGGGACTTAGTCCCACCCCACTAGCAATAAAAAAGATTAGATTTCATTTAAATGGCTCAGATATTACGTTTACGTAATTTCCTTTATCATTGTCTTCTCCAGAAACTGACCAATTAAGACGAAATACACGTATGTTGAGCGGTAGGATTCTTTAAGCGTTTGTATCTAGGAACACAAAATGCCAAATTTATACTTACCTGCACGGATGTCCCACCAAGCAATGTGATACGTGCTGTCTGTGCTGGGAACAGTTAAGAAAAAGAGTATTTATTTCGAGGCATGTTTAACATTGCCGATCACAGTGGCCGCGCGGTCTAAGGCATGAACTGTCCTCGCCCGTTCGAACGCTGGGATCGTGGGTATGAATCCCTCTCAAAGCATGAATGTCTGTGTGTGTTTATTTTGTGTTAGTGTTGTTCTGTGTGTGTGGGTAGAGGACTTGGAACGGGCTGATCACTCTTCCAAGGAGACCTACCGATTGTGAAAAAGACACGGAACTGTATAAGAAGACAGGGCCCTGTGAATGGGTTGGATGAGCCATTAGAAAAATGATTAACATTTCGCGCACCTTTTGCCATATTAGCACAAAGACGAAAAGCCCGTACACCAGTAATACCACAAAGAATTCATTCATGAGATATGTTATCGGAAACACAATTTGTACGCCATGCTTTCTTCTCATTTCAATCTCCACTTCTTTTCGTCTTCAAAATTCCTCGTGCGGGTCTAGAGTATTTTGAAATTGGTGTTCTAAATCCACCCCTCTGGCAATGAGAGCTTTGCTCTTCATTTTCTTCCTTCAAAGTCACTTTCCTCCCTACAGTTTATGCTCAGTAAGGGTTTATTTATGCTCTTTCTATAAACTTCAATAAAATTCTATTTTGTCGCCGGGAAAATGGATTAGGAGAATACTGTCGTTCGTGGCAACGATGGGTTATTTTATTTTCCTCACACTTCCAAAACGAAAGTGGTCTCAACAGTGACTCCAAGTTGAGGCTGCTAATAAAATTGATCATTGGGAAATAAACGTTTGTTTTCAGAAGAAATACTATGCCCTTTTGTCAGGAAATGTTCGGACTTTGATGTATAAACTTGTGTAGTTTTGAAGTACATTTTACTGTTAGTTTCTTAAGTAAATATAATATAATGTAACGTGTCGGCAAACCCGAGGAGTAACTTCTATGGAAAAGCTACAATAGACCGTTACAGAGGAGACAACAATTGCTCCATTGTAATTCTAACAGGAGTCTCCATGGTTATAACGGAGGGTTCGTTGCCTAACAGCGGGCAAGGTTATAGATAGCCCAGCTTCAGCGAGAAACAGTGNAGCAGTAATCGTCAGATTGTAATTTGGGTGATTGTATGAGCGAATGTGAAATAAAACTCGCTACATCAAATACAACGAGAAGTTATTTGTCGCGTCATACCCCCGATACGCGACAATACTATATTAAATATAAAATTTAATTAATTTGTAACAAGATGTGAAGGCCCGTAGGTTCTGAGACGTCGAGGCTCCCATATTTTCTCGGCAATCGTTTTGCAGGTGGCTGTGGGTATCTCAGCCTTACTCGATGGCCGACCTTTACCTCCCTAGGAATATTCCTGGTTTTCATTTCTGTTAAAGGCTGAGTCAACCCCAGGGTCATAGTGCGGTTGGAAGGATTACGTACATTGAAAAAATCCAATGACCTCATCGGAAATAAAACTCGCGATCTTCCGACTTTGCAGCATTTTGCCCCAACCAACTATGCTACCATATGTCCCTTAATTTGTATATATACATATATACGAGTATATATATAACTAATATTATAACCTTTCACATACTTTGATGGCTGTGGAACATTTGCCTATTTGGGTGAACTGAGACAATTTTACGGGTGCGAAGATCGCAAGATGAGGGTATAACTGTTTCACTGAAGAACATATGCAGCATTCCAAAACGTACACGTACATTTTGTAATGGGTTTCAGAATTTAGTCTGAAATATTTTTATTTGTTTTACGGGTGCCTTTCGCATGAAGAGACTAAAATGTGATTTAATGCGGGGAATTCTTTCTGTCACTCAGTTCAAGCTCTTCTGTCTTCTCGTCTGCAACAGAAACACGAAAATATTTTAGAAATTGACCAACCGTTGCCTTGTATATGTGATATGTGTTCCTCTCCCTAAGCTAAGGACACAGACTGAGAGTGTCTGAGTACAATTTGCCGAAGATAATGTCTGGATCTAAGAAGAATGCAGGGACAGAATGCAGATAATTGTACTGCAATGATCATACCAATTTGTGTTCATTTTCACATGTTACAACACTGATGAAGACAAGGAAAACGGGATTGGTAGGGAAAGTATAAAGCATGGCAAATTTTAAAAATCCGTATGAAAATTTCATTGGAATACTCGAAAATAACAGAACATTTAGAATACCTTGACGAGCCGAGGAACTTTTGGCTGCTCAGAAGTAACCTGCTTCATGGAGTTAATTTCTTAAAACCGCACTATGATCAGATCATACACTTTAACACCATGAAACACGAAGTTCATCTAAGTAATATTGTGACGTGTATACCCATTGCTAGGTACCGGCTGGATAAACACAATCTCGCAACATGCGTACGCATTAAAAGGACGCCCATTGCTAGGCAACGAAGCAGTAAACACGCCTCCTGAACAATACAGGGGTGTTTTCCGTGGGATACGTGTTGAGGGGTTTTAAAGCGACAAAGAAGTTCGCTTGAGAAGTAGTAGAAGCAGAGTAGCCGAGTCGGAAGTGAAGGGTCAGGTTTCGAAAGCCCAACCTACCGGTATATGAGCTTGGAATCGAACGGAGTCGAGTCTTCCGAATTCGCAGTTGCAGAATAATGGCAGGAAAGGAATTAGACTGTGGAAAGATGACTTCATGTGTGATTTGAAATGATAGTGATAGACTGTTATAAATCCGTTGCCAGGATAATACTAGTGAAGACTGAGAAACCTAGTACATGTATAACGGTGAACTGTAAAGTGTGTAAAATAGTGATAGAGCTCTATTGTCTGTAGTCCCGAAGGTGTAGTTGTATAATGTGCAATGAAACCAACCATTCAATCCAAAATCCGTATTATAAGTCACCATACAAGTGATAATATTAAAAAATGCAGTTCTTACCTATAGAAAATATTTTTTCTCTGTATTCAGTATTCAGTATTGAGGGGGTAAGTTCCCCATGCACTTAGACCAGTTATTGGTCCATTGTGCGTCCCCCTTTAATTTCTACTGTCTCCATACCCTACCGGTACTGATGCTCGCCATCAGCCCCTTTCTGCCAGCGAGGTTCCGATCCTCTACTGGCAGTGGTACCTAATACTTCGCCATCTACCAGAGGCATTGGAAACTACTTTAGGCGGGAAACGTTTTGGCCAAATTTAGCTCAGAGGTCTCCTAGAGACATGAGGAACTTTTGCGTGCCGTAAATATACGACACGGGTCCCACGGCTTAAAGTCCCTGCCGGAGGACTTGTTCCCTGAATTTTTCCGCCCTTAAAAATTCCACGACCTCCGCTGGGTTTGAACCCGCGTACCTTGAGTCATGAGTTAGGGAACGTTACCCCTAGACTACGGAGGCCGCTTTTTTTTTCTCTGTAACTAAGAAGAAACTGTTAATTTTGTTGAGGGCAGTAATCACTGTTTATTATAAGAATTGTATGAACACATAAACAGATTACATTGTCATTTAATGTTAAAGCAGTTGGTACATATAGTTACCACTGTCTCTTAGTGCTTAACTTCTCTCATGAGTGGTACGAGTATGTATCGACATGTAACTGGAATTACTCCAATTTAATATCTTGTTACATCGTGAATGTAACACGCATTAACTCGTCCTTTAAAACGGGCAGGCTAACGTTACCGCAGTTTGTGGCACGGCTTCACGTGAGTCCACTCCGTCTCTCACAACCAGAAATACAAAACTGGTGCATAATTTCAAGACTTAAAGTAGATGTCATTAAACGAACAAAATATTTAATGTACATTTTGCAGCAGACGTGACAATTACCTTAATTAAAAATGGATTAAAATTCAATATTATCTGACCCTATGATGTCATACTCATTCTGTCTGATAATTTTTATTTTAAATATCTGTTTTGTATGCGTATGTGTGTAGTAGCTTTGGCTAACAAATTAAATATGGCACTCAGAACCCATTGCATTAATTTCAGTCAGTGATATACTTATGTAAGATTTGAGGTTTTCGCGGCGGTGACTATGGTGAAAGCAGTCCTCTGTGATGTGATGCAGTGTAGATATTGTCTTAACCGACGTTTCGGACAAACGTATGGCCTCCATCTTCGGGGTAGAAGAAGATTTTCTTATTTTTTCTTCTACCCTGAAGATGGGGGCGACACGTTCATCTACAGAGTAGAAAAATATTTTCTGCTTTTTTTCTTCTACCCTGAAGATTGAGGCGATACGTTCCTTCGAAACGTCGGTTAACACAAATCTACACGGCACCACATCCCAGAACACTGCTGTCTTCAGTGATATCCTAGTTCATGTCAAAAATGTTCAGTGTTGTCAGTATCTTACTGCATATTGTTTACCGCTTAGAACACGTAGTTGTTGATGGAAGTTATTATTAAAGTGTATCATAGAAAAAGATATTGTGTAGGTGTAGGCTGGATTTACCTGGCCTAGGACAGATTCCACTGGTGGACTTTTTTGGACAGAGTAAAGAAATTTCGGGTTTCACAAAAAGGTGGTGTTTTCTTGAGTAGCTGACTCACTATCAGCTTTGAAACGCTCTGTCCTATGAAGTTAGCTAATTATATGGAGGTAATGTAATAGTCCCCTCGAGGACTACCACCATGTTTTGGAGAGGAAGTTTGCGTGTCCCAATGACTCGGAGAGCTATGCTGGCGGGGGCATAAGGGCCTGGTAGAGCCACCCGTGCCAAATAGTTCAAAATGTAGGGACCAGACGAAGTGTAGTCCATGTTTCTCCTGGTTCGACATTGGGCGTGGGGCTAACAACCCCATCACATAAAATTTGACAGTTATGAAACCATGGATGATGCGGACAGACACACGGGGTTTTAGCGCCATTAAGGAAGAAGAAGAAGCCATGTTATGTGACTATACAACTTCATATCCTAACATGATTAGGCTTACCGACTAATGTACTGGAGACTATGTTTAAGTACAGTATCTTGGTTTAACATGTATATCGGTTGCTAGGGAACAGTTAAGTAAACGTGTTCCCGTGAAGGAAAATTTTTGGCCAACAATAGGGAAAGGGCTTTTCATTGCTAGGCAACGAGCAGTGGACAAGTTTCGTCAAAAATAGAGCTCGTGTTTTCTATGTGTTCTGTGCCAAGCCTATATAAGAAGCAGTGAAGAGTGTTCGAAAGGTTTTATTCGTCAGGAAGACATCGTTCAAGGCAGTTCAGTAGTTGATGTGTTAGCCTTGAGAGTGCTATAATTGTTTGTGTTTGATGGCCTGAAATTATTTAGAAAATGACCTAAAGGAGAAAAGAAAGAACACTTCGCTTCCATGTTATTCACATTCCAGAAAACATATGAAGAAAAATCCCCTAAAATGGCCAAAAATGACAAGAAATACCCTTAAAAGTCCAACAATTTACCCAAAAATTACCCCAAAAATGAAAAAAAAAGTCTTTAAAGCTAAAAATGTCAAAAAATGACAAAAATTACATATAAAATTTATATTTCTGTAACCAGCAGCTCATATCCGAGATTTATATATTTAAGAGCATCGCATAGGACACAAGGAAAAAAAGATGACATGTCATCAAAATCCGGGCCCTGGTAATAACGAATTGTAGTTACGAATGTGAAATCATCCAATAAATCGAGTTATCGAATCCGGAACCTGTTATTTACTGTCGGGTTACCAGGAAACACGTGACATTATTATTAATTTGATGTGAATTCCTATCCTGATATTTTCCTGAAGGAAAACCACTATAAAAACTCAGAATATCCGGTGTCCATTTTGGAATTTGAACCCGGGACCTCTAGAATACGAAGTAACAGTGCTAACCTAGCGAGAGCAGAGTGAACTAATTCTCTGTTATGATAACAGATGAGTCCCGTCGAGGAAAGGGCTCGATCCATTTCGTAACCTCCAGTTTACGTCTGTCATGAAATCCTTCAGCTATGACGACGGTTCTGTGGCATCTAATCTTCCGTAATAAGAGAGAGACGTACAGCACTGTGAAGTTCAATTGCAGAAGTTTCGAAGTTTCCACTTACAAAGCGGAAATGCAGTTTCTGAGTGAAGGGTACACTTGGCCCCATTTCCATGTATATAGCAGCTTCTTTAGGGTCTCTCAACTTGAATACGTGTCTGGAAGACGGCCTGTTGAAGCCATTATATTTTATAGTTACTGATGTAATTTTGAGCGTGGTACGGGAATTTCCTAGCCTGTATTGAATGCCGTGTGATGCCTTATGTTTTGGTTCCTGCGCAAACTTCCTGTAGGGGATGTAGTATTCGTAGAAGGGGCAGTTCAGTTCTTAGGGATTATATCGCATGTTGATTTAAACTTTGAAAATAGGGTCGTTATCCTTAATTTATTAGATTATCTTGAATATACCCACATCCCCCTTCGTAACGTACCTTTAGTTTATACCTCCTTTGTCAGCTCTTATGTCTGAGATGGCTTACTCGCACAAAATAATGCGCTATACAGGGCCGCGCCTTAGCTCAAGCGGTTAGTCGTTGGCTTCCCACCGCGGCGGCCCGGTTTCGATCCCGGGTCTGGTCAAGTGAGATTTGTGGTGGACAGTGTGGCGCTGGGGCAGATTTTCTCCGAGTACTTCGGTTTCCCCTGCCAATCTTCATTCCACCAATTGCTCCACAATCACCCTCACTATCACCTGGGGCTGGTACAATAGGCCAGAAGTGGCCGCAGTACAAGGGACTTAGTCCCACCCCACTAGTATTACAAAAAATGCGCTAGCAAAGTCTACTCGTGACAGAGCCTTTCTGTGACGTCCGTTTGTTTCTCCTGTCACAGTGGCCGCGCGGCTTAAGCCATGAACTCTCTTCGTCCGCTCACACGCTGGGATCGTGGATTCGAATCAGACTCAAAGCATCGATGTCTGTGCGCGTTTATTATATTTTTGTTGTTCTGTGTGTACTTAGAGGCCTTGTGACGGGCTGATCCCCCATCTAAGGAGTCCCTGTGACTGTGTATAGGATTCAGAAACTGGCAACTTGGCCAAGATACAACGAAGGACTGTGGAGATATATAGACAGACAGAAACATAGATATATAGATAGATGCTGAAGGAACTGCAGAAGATACATACAGCAGATTAATTACTGACAAATTTAGAGTCGCTAAACTAGTAAAATAATTACCGACCTGCTGTGAAACGTGGAGGTTCATTGTCTTGGTTCCAACACCTCGAAATTAGTTCCATTCCGGTCAGAATTAATCAAGTTCACGCCCTTCCATCCTCTTCCTCCGGTTTTAATATTGTCCTGCGTAATCCTAGGTATTTGGGGTAGTACCTTCCCTTTAGCTCTTCCTACCAAAATTAAGTGGAAGATATTGAGAATGATTCTTAAATTCATAGCAGCAACACCTCGACCGTTGGAACACAGTGGTCACTGTACGCACTGCCCTTTTAACGTAAAGAAATTCTCAGTTTTCCAAACACAGTGTATTTGTTTCGCGTGATTCCCTGTGTAAACAGTGATAATTTCCCTAAAAATCATTCACCGATTAGTCTTTATAGTATAGGGATACTGTATTCCCTCTGACGTATAAACTGAATAGTAAAATAGTGCGGCTTATTGGCCCATTGCTAGGCAACGACCGAAAAATAATCAACCATGCAACAGCTGTTCCTAGGTAATTGCTCCACAATAAACACAAGCGCAACAATTCCATGGCAAAAATTTCACTGCATCAGGGGAGCGATTTTTTTTTTCTACGCGGTCCGTACCGAGATGTAAGTAGGACAAGTGAGGAGTTTTTATTTTGGATAACTTTCATCCGGACATCCTATATTATGCCTTTGTTTCTTGCGATGGGGCGGGACTTGAGTCCACTTGGTACGTCGGCCACTAATTGGCCTATTGTACCGCCCCGGATGATGATGGTGATGATGATGATGATGAATGTGGAGCAATCGGTGGAATGAGAATTGATAGGGGAAACCGAAGTACTCGGAGAAAACCTGCCCCCTACCACTTTGTCCACCACAAATCCCACATGACGTGCCCTGGGGGACGAGAAGGGAAGGAGCAGATTTAATGATAATGAAATAAAGAAAGTTCGGAGTTTTGAATACTTAGGAAATAAAATCGCGACAGATGGGAAAGTACAATGACAAATTAGGCAGAGAATGAAAATGCTGAAAAGTTTAACCATTTATTTAGGGATATAATCCCATTATGCTAATGCAAGTGCTGAAGATGGAAAAATATCTATTTTAAAATTAATGAGTGCTTATATATGGCGGAAGCATGGTCATGGTCTAGGTTTAAGAGCGGTAGAGTTGAAAGTTTTTAAGAAGAATATAAGGAAGACTAGAAGAGAAAGAATAAGAAATGATAACGAAGCGAAAATGGAAGAAGATGTAATCCCAAAATGAAAACTGAGATAAAGTTAACCCTTTAAAGACCGAATTTCTTCCAAACTAAATATATAAATGCAGTCCGTACCTCACAGGAAACACATTGTGTCTCCACTACAAAGCCCAACCGGTTAATGCTGTTTTGGGAAATATCCGATGCTTATTGTGAGAACCATATGAAACACACAAACACACTGTGTGGGCAGAATGCAGAATTCTAGTATGTTAAACCACGTCGTGCATATGGTTACCATTAGGCTTTAAAAGGTTAAAAACAAGTTAGGAAATACGTCACGCAGAAAGCAGGAAATATTCGGAAATAAATTGAGAGGGAGGAGTTGGGGCAGACAGAGGCAGCTGAAAACGTTAGATGACTCCCCATGAAAGTAAAAACGTTCAAGATGTTTAGTAGATTAATTAGATGATGTTTCCTTTTTCGGTGTAGTTACATGAAGGTCAGAAAGTCTTACTTTGCACCTGTTTCCACGCCAAGCGAATGACAATATTGATAATAAGACTTCTTATATATCAAGAACCGCAGTTTATTATATTCTTATAAAACTGATCGATTAATTTATGAAATTAATATGTATGAAATTACTTTTCTTGGCATATTATCACTACATAGCTGTAGTGTATCCTTTCGTACGGAGCATGCGTATTATTATCCAGTATCGCTGTGCAGTAATTGGGAGGGGGGGCTTGAGATAATAGGATATTGTAGGCTGACACATTTGAATGTAGACCTGGCACGTGTTTGAACATGATCTTTACTATTTGTAGTAATAATGCAAGGGGGAGAGAGGTTATCTCTGTGGTACGCCTACCAGTTGTACACGACTGTTAACTATCTGGCACCCAGTCAGCTAGTAGCTGACCGGCCTGTCTGTACGTACATGCATATCAACATGTGTACGTTAGCTAAGGGAGTAGGAGGGACTCAAGATTTCAGATAGGGCGCTGCGCGTGGTCTCCCGGCTGTTAGTAATCCTGTTGTTCTTTGTTAGAATCTTTTGGTCGTGTAGAAATGTGTTTATTTTCACTGGAATGTGGTATGGTCTCGCGTCTGTGAACACCTCTGTTACATCACCAACCCCTAGTACAAGGGCCGCGCCATAGCTCAAGCGGTTAGTCGCTGGCTTCCCACTGCGGCGGCCCGGGTTCGACCGCGGGGTCTGGTCAAGTGGGATTTGTGGTGGACAAAGTGGCGCTGGGGCGGGTTGTCTCCGAGTACTTCGGTTTCCCTTGCCAATCTTCATTCCATCAAATTCTCCATCATCATAATCACCCGGGGCAGGCTACAATAGGCCAATCAATGGCCGCCGTGCCGAGTGGACCCAGCTGGACTCCACCCACCACTAAGCGAATTAAAAAAAAAAAGCTACGAAGTTGAAAGCCGTTACCAGGCGATAACCGGTGAAGATACAGCAGTCTGAGAAGACTTAATAGTGCTGTAATGAGCTGTAGAGTGTGTGAATTAGCGAAAGCGCTATAGTTACTTGTAGTTACGATCTGTAAGTGGTCAATCCAATTACCAATCCAAACCCCGTCAATAGTCACTCATACACGTGATAATATTGTTCACTCTCCTTCATCGATGTCTTAACGACAAAGTAAGTCTGTTTAGCCCACTTATACTGTTCATGGGCATTCTGTACACTGCTCTGACGCGACTTGGCAACTGTGGCAGGTGTTTGCCCTCCCTTATCTCGTTCAGTCCTACCGGCCTTGTCTTCTCGAGTCATCGGCATGCACGCAATAAACTAGTTCCCTCCGGAACAATCCATTTTCACTGGCGTCCGCCAAAAAACGAAAAGAGTGTTCGCCATGGATGTTGTGCACTCTAAGGTTCCGAAAGATAACATGTTAATAGTTGTGGCACTTACTACTACTGTCTTTTACAGGAGCTCAGAAACTGGAGTCTTGGGATTCGAATCCTTACGGGGTCAGGAATTTATGGCCACGGAGATCTGGGTTGTATTATCTTGTACAGGTGCAGGTGTAATCAGGGTTAGTGCGAACCAAAGGGCTACCTGGAGCGGCAAACTTTACAAACCCCCCACAGTTTTTTGCTTTCTGTTAATGAAAATTAAATGTTCTTCATGTTTTCTTCATATCGTGACCATTAATTGACAGAAATATGAAGATAATATGCAGTGATGTAAATAAATTGTTTAAAAAATTACAATACCAATAACATACTGGATGGATTTGAAATTTCCACAGCTGTGATTCTGAAGAGTTCCGTGTTCTGGTTTATAACGCCGTGTAATTCGATGAAAGCCAGCCTTGCTTGGCTTAATCTTCTGCCCTGAAGATGGAGGCGATATCTTCCTGCGGAACATTAGTTGACATTCCCTGCAGTGCATGGTGTTGTATCCCCAGAACATGGAAACCTTCAGTAATATTTTGGTTGCAGTTTCTGGAAATTTCATGCAATTGATTTTGACGAAGTGTAGACAAAGTTAAAGTGTGTTTAAGGGAGGGGATGAGTTCGTATCCAGCTCGAGTCCTCTACTCATGTTGTCGCTTTACCTTATTAAGCTGATCCCCATCCAGGGAGTCACACAGAACGTTTAGCACATTAGGCCCAGATGTAATAGAGATCAGGGGCATGCGGTAACGTAGTTGGTTGAGACACTATGTTGAATGTAAGATCACTTATTTTTCAATTGCCCTAATCATTCCAGCCGCACTACGGACCTGGGGTCGACTCAGCCTCTAACTGAAATGAGTACCAGGAATTTTCATGGAGGTAAAGGGTGGCCTGCGTGTAAGGCTGACGACCTTACTGCTATCTCTGTGCCGATTGTCTAGAAAATGTGGGAGCCTCGACGTCTCAGAACCCTATGGGCCTCCATGGCCTGTTACAGGGATAAATTTATTTTTTTTAATAGAAATCTCTGCAGTTTGAATTCAAATATCAGATTGGTATCGGCCGTGGAAGGAAATAATTTTCGACTGTCCGCAAATGCAATTTATAATTTAAGAATAGTGTAAAATAAAATACAGAGGCCCTAGCAGGTGTATGCAAAGTAAACAAAATTAAAAAAAATGAAAGAACAGAAAATATTGAAATGAATAAGGTAAACTAAATTGAAGTTTGTATCTCTTGCACAAGTTAGACTTCAGTGTTAACTGTCTTTATAAATAAAGCACCACGGATTAAAACTACGGCATATCTCTGGCAGAATGCAAAATATAAGCTAACATTTTCAATTCCTCCCTTTACCTTATCTCCTGTACATACAGCAGAGAAATGTAACCCATATGATATTCCCTCTCCTATGCAAGGTTTTGTTGTTATAAGACCTCAAACTGCAGTCCAGTGGAACCAGCCGTTGCGTAGCTAAGGAAGGAAAACATATTGTGACATGTTGAGCTATGGATGACGCCCCTCCCCCCCTCCGCCAGCCGTGATGCGCCGAGCGAAGCCGAAGTGAGCCGAAGTTAGCCGA
Source organism: Cryptotermes secundus (assembly GCF_002891405.2). Taxonomy (NCBI): domain Eukaryota; kingdom Metazoa; phylum Arthropoda; class Insecta; order Blattodea; family Kalotermitidae; genus Cryptotermes; species Cryptotermes secundus. The sequence goes on from NW_019731976.1 coordinate 211,727, forward strand.
GTCCTGGTCGCTATGCAAAGCGAGTCAACAGCGATGACGTCTCACCAAGGGCAGCACGGGTAAACAGGATTGCGAGAGACGACGGTGCTAACAGCGGTTACTACCGCTAGCGTTACTAGCAACACAGAGCCAGGCAACAAGGGTGCTTATTACGTGGCCGTTTTCTGTATTGTCCGATCGAGGCTACATGAGGAGCAGGGAAGGCTATTCACAGTGAGTCCTGGAGCTACCTACGAGTGAGTCCTCGAGCTACCTCCGAGTTAGTTCCGAGTTAGCCAGCAATCAGTCAGTTGTATTGTGGCATTTGGAGTGTAGTATTTGTGATACTGCAGATAGCAGTAGTTCTAAAACTGTCAATTGTGTGATTGTAAGTGTGAATGTGAAATAAAATTCGCTATACCAAATACGGCGTGAAATTATTTGTCGCGTTATACGCCCAATACGCGACAATATTCTAACAATAATTTTTAATATTATTTTGTCTATTCGTATGTCCGTATCCCGGGTCTGGTCAAGTGGGATTTGTGGTGGACAAAGTGGCGCTAGGGCAGGTTTTCTCCGAGTACTTCGGTTTCCCTGCCAATCTTCATTCCACCAAATTCTCCATCATCATAATCACCCGGGGCAGGTTACCATAGGCCAATCAGTGGCCGCCCTGCCGAGTGGACCCAGTTGCACTCCACCCCCCACTAAGCGGATTAAAACAAATAACTGAACGGAAGTAGCTTCTAGAAGGCAGCTTGGTCCATTCTCGGCACTTGACTGCTGATGTAACTAACAATTCACAGCTCAGAAGGGTGACTTGCCAGCTGACTGATTTCCATCTACGGTGTATTGTATTTCTGTGGATGTTTACCTACAAATCCCCTATTAAATTAAATGAACTAGAACCTAAAAGCAGGGCCATTCTTGCAATTACAGTAAAACTTGGTTATAGCAACATCGGTTTCTGCGACACCTTGTCTATTGCGTCAAATATTCAATGGTACGAGCTAATTCCTCATAAAGCAACTGTTTTTATACCTTGCTTAGTACGACATGCACAAATGCATCAACCTCGTATGTAACGTAATTTTCATTCCTGAATTTCTCTGATATGGACATTGAACGTAATTTAGAAAGTGTGTATTGGGCAAGTAACAGGAAACAGATGAAGATAACTGATTACTGTACTCGTATCTAGGTACAGTAAGGCACAACAATTGATGTAATCTACTGTAATTTGGTGAGTAGGCCTACCTTTAATATACAGTATTAGTGCGGTGTGTATTGTCAGTGAAAAGCGCTGTAATATGTCTTTGATATTACACATTTGGGCAATTAAACGTTAATGTTACGTTAGTCTGTACTTAACTACGTATTTCACTAAAAAATGCAACTTTTAACTCGGTTTTTGGTAGATTTTTACGTGACTAACATAAGGCTACTGTGGAAGTGCCCATTTCGGTTACAACGACATTCGTTTATAACGACACTATTTTAGGTCCCTTTGATGACGTTATAACCAAGTTCTACTGTATATATTTATTTTCCACACCGAGGCTAATATGAAAACAGAATACATTCTACACCACGAAATTAAGCATATCGGCCTGCAATACTTTTAGACTTGTTTTCTGGTCGTTATAGGTACCGTGTATTTTTAATTAGTTATGAATAGAAACTGAGGATGGCAGAGGATGAAGGTATGCTTGAACCGGTTTTAAAATATCAGTCTTAATAAAATATCCTTTAAATAGCAATAGAGATTAGTTGCATATTATTGGACAATTTTTAGTATAAAATGTTAGCAAATTTTGAAAGCAAAATTAAGTTTAAGTATAGAGTTTTGATATTATTGAGAAAATATCTTTTTAAAAAAAATCCGTTGAAATTTTGCTCTATTTTATGCTAGCTGATTTTGAAAGGTTTTGCAGACATGGAAACGCGTTGCAGTCGCCGAGATGATAAACGCATAAGCCATTTTCATGCTCCGCATGGAGTTACAAGCATGAAGAGACAAATCTGCTTCTAACCGATTATTCTAATGCGTACATTCATGACCGTGTATTTTATCATTAAAACAGCATTGTTACTTTTCCAGAGAAAATATTTAATTAAAAAGTATAAATGAAAACTCAACTGTAGGAAGATAAATATACGACATTAAAAATATTTCTAACTCCCCCCCCCCCCAAGGGATTATATGACACAGTAAGAAAATGTTGCGTTTCCTTATCTCTCTTTTTTTTAATTCCCTTAGTGAGGGGGGTGGAGTCCAACGGGGTCCACTGGGCACAGCGGCCACTGATTGGCCTATTGTAGCCTGCCCCGGGTGATTATGATGATGGGGAATTTGGTGGAATGAAAATTGGCAGGGGAAACCGAAGTACTCGGAGAAAACCCGCACCAGCGCCACTTTGTCCACCACAAATCCCACTTGACCAGACCCAGGATGGAACCTGGGCACCCGTGGTTGGAAGTCAGCGACTAACCGCTTGAGCTATGGCGCGGCCTTTCATTATCTTCCTGAGTATGTACTTTCATACGCGGAGGAGTTACATGCGTAACAATAGACTTTATTTCAAGAAACTGATTTTGTTGTAGAATAATATTCTGTCGACAGTAAATTTGTTCCCACTTAACTCCATGTATCACAGCCCTTCAGAAGCTGCTAGTATATCATCTGATCAAGGAATCCTCTGTATTTCATGCTACCCAACTTTCCTTTACTATGTAGACAAGCATCAACCACTGGACCTTATCATCAGCCTGATGAATCCAGTCTATAATCTCCCTTTCTGGTATGTTAAGATCCATTTTAATATTATCCCCATATTTACGTCTAGGTGTCAAAGGCAATTTAATCCCGTCAGTTTTTCTGACTAAACACTCTCTGAATTTTTATTCTGTACCAGCGCCTTGTGTGCCCTTCCCCCCAATCAAAACACAATCACTCATTTTATTTAGTGAAGGGTGCAAAGTATGAAGCCCCTCATATAACATTCTTTCCACCCACCTGTCATTTCTTATGTCTTGGATCAAAATATTCTCTTGAACTCTTCGTTCTCGTACACCCTTAAAATAAGTGTCTTTCGTCAGGATCAGAGACCAATATTCGTACCCCTGTCAAACAAAACGTATAAACAATCTATTATTTCCTGACAGTGGCATGTTAATATAACGACTGATGTTTTAACATATTGTCACCCTGTTTTTGTTTAAAACACAGTCTCGGAGGCTGAACTCTCTCCCGTCTGCAGGTAAGAAGCCTACTCAGTTAGGCTCTTTTGAGTGGACCCAACTGAGTAGGCTTTTCTCCTGAGAGTGGAAACACAGTTTAGTCTCCGAAACGTTATCTGATATAAAATCAGGATGATGGATAGCCAATAATAGAAACATTTATTTACTTGAATACTTATAATGTTAAATGAGAAAAGAAAGGCAGTGTGTTCTAAACCAAAGAGTATTACAGCTGTCCCTGTAACAGACCGTGGAACCCCATAGGGTTGTGAGACGTCGAGGCTCCCACATTTTCTAGACAATCATCTCACAGAAGGCGGTGAGGTCAGCCTTAAGCATCGATCGCCCTTTTATCCCCCAGAAAACTCCTGGTACTCATTTTTGTTAGAGGCTTGGTTAGTCGACCCCAGGGATGTAGTGCGGCTGGAAGGATTAGGTCAATTGAAAAAAATCCAATAACCTCATTGGGATTCGATCCGGCGACTTTCCGGCTTATAGCATAGTGCCAAAGTGTATTAAACATTTTCTGAATTTCAACATTAATGTATTGAAATTTATTAATTAGCTTGAAAAGATCGGCGATATTATTAGTTCAGAGAAACGCGGCCTCCGTAGTCTAGGGGTAACGTTCCCACCTCATGACTCAAGGTACGCGGGTTCAAACCCGGCAGAGGTCGTGGAATTTTTAAGGGCGGAAAAATTCAGGGAACAAGTCCTCCGGGAGGGACTTTAAGCCGTGGGTCCCGTGTCGTAGATTTACGGCACGTAAAAGATCCTCATGTCTCTAGGAGACCTCTGAGCAAAATTAGGCAAAGTTTCCCGCCCAAGTAGTTTCCAATGCCTCCGGTAGATGGGGAAGTTATCGGGTACCACAGCCGGTCTCGCTGGCTTAACGGGGCTGATAGCGAGCACCAGTACCGGTAGGGTATGGCGACTGGTAGAATATCAAAGGGGAACGTACAATAGACTATTAGTCGCGGTGCATGGAGAACCCACCCCCTCCAATAATAATAATAATAATAATAATAATAATAATAATAATAATAATAATAATATCACCAACTTATATGTCCATCTGTTTCAGGGTCTTATTGTCAGCTATAGTTTTCCTTGATCACCAGCAACCACATTCTGATCTACAACAAAGTAAGTAGAAACAGTTTTCGTCATAAGAATAATGCATGTCTCTTCCATTTACAATTTAGAAAAAATGTGTACTCCTTTGCTTTTAGTTAGATTAATTACATCAAGGAGTAGCCAGCATTCCATTCCCTTTGCAACGAAGTGAAGGACATATCTTGATTCATAAGTGAAATTTTGCACCCCTAATACGCTTACCGCCGGTCACGGTAGCCGAGTGGTCTTCGCTCGGAAGCGGGGATCGTGGGTTCGAATCCCACTCAGGGCATGGATGTTTGTGTGCGTTTTCCCGTGTTTGTCTACAGGTAGAGGCCTTGCGACGAGCTGATCACTCGCCCAAGGAGTCCTACCGTATGTGTAAGATCTAGAAAAACCGAAGTGAACGGAGTTCATGGAGGTAGGTCTAGGCCCACTGGGGCTGTAGTGCCAAGGAAAAATAAAATACGCTTACCATATCAGTAATACGGGTTAACGATCAGGCATTTCAAGGTATGTTCTGTATCAATCTGAAAATTCGCGTCAAACCAGAGTCTTGCTTCATACGATATTTTCGGTAGCAGAATTGTAGCTCTCAGCTTTATCTAATGCATTTTAACCTCGGAAATGCGAACTGACTTAGAGTACCACCAAAAACAAATTCGACACCTCCAAAAATTACCACTTTAATCAGATCGTATTACTTTCTTGCATAAAAAATTTATTCATCTGAAACATGACGTGTGTTAGTGGACCTGCCTCTCTCGTGTGGTGACGCGTGTAACCCGGTTAACGCTCGCCCCGAGCCCGGCACTTTGCCGAATATCTGCGGATTCACGTCGTTGTTTATGTACGCGTAAATCTTTTGAATAAATAATGTTAACCAGAACATTCAAATTTTATATTTGAAATGATTTGATAGTCCGAACACACCAGCGCCTTAATTGGTTCGGATTATCGAGGGTGCACTAAACATAATGTCACGTGGCACTCCCGGCAGGTTTTGGATTGGATTTATTGACCACGTTAACACGCAGCTCGTAATGACAATTATAGCTCCATCGCTTATCTCCACAGTTTACAAATCACTGTTACACACATACTAGTGTTCTCAGTCTGTTATTAGACGTTTCCTGGTTACGGGTTTTAACAATGACTATTTCTGTGCATCCGCGCTCAAGTCCTCTCTGAAAGGCGGTTTGCCTAATGGCGATTCCTTATTAGCTGCCACGCCTCAGCAGCCAAGTTGGCTGGGGAGCGTCCTGACGTCATTTTGGTAGCATAAATTTGTTGTCTCTCTCCGGGGGTTCATTTGCTGATAGCTCTGGCGTGGGCTTTGCGTCCACGCATGGGTCTTCGTTGTGGCAATAGAGCAGCACCGAACTACGTCTGCTGCGCCTGCGCAGAGGTTACGTTAGCGCATGTGGTGCGGGATGCTTATCATAGGAATTTGCTGACTGCTCTACCAGATAAATACACGGTGTGCACCAATGTAAGTTCTATTTCTACTGCTACACATGTTTCTTAGATTCTAGCAAAATCTTTATCCCCGTTCCATGTCTGTATTACCGTACGAATAATTTCGTCTGCTTAATCTCCATAAAGTTTAGTTCCATTTGCTCACCCGGCGACCGTATTACAACAAACTACGCCGTGCTGACTGGTGCGCAACTCCGCTTAACACGTCGCCTTCTGCCTCTCGCGACAAGCATCTATATTCTCTGTTTGGTTAGCGGCGTTCTGTATCTCAGCCTCTCAGCAAAACTGCTTCGCTCACCTATGGACTCATCATGTGATCTACACATGCGCAGCAGAGCGATTCTCGCCGATCTAGCTATTCTAATTTACTGCGAATTCTCCATGTTCAAATAAATTAAATAAAAAACTGCATAATGAGGAGCTTCATAAATTGAACTCTTAACCAAGAATAATTAGAATGATCAAGTCAAGGAGGATGGGATGGGCAGGGCATGTAGCGCGAGAGGGGCGAAGATGAATGTGCATAGGATATTCGTGGGGATACCAGAAAGAAAGAGACCACTAAGAAGGTCAAGACATAAGTAAGAGGATAATATTAAAATGAATCTTAGAGAGATAGGATGGGGTGGTAGGGACTGGATTGATGTGACTCAGGAGATGAACCAGTGAATGCCTCTTGTGAACACAGTAATGAATCTTCGCTTTGAAGAAAGCAGTCTTCTGGGATTTGGCACCGTGTATATGTGGTGTTAACCGACGTTTCGGAGGAACGTATCGCCCCCATCTTCAGGGTAGAAGAAAAAGTATAAGAAATCTGCAAGCGACNTTGGGATGTTCTTGAATAACTACAGAACTAGCGGCTTTTCAAGAAGGGCTCAGCTCCATGAAGTTAGTTAGATAGTTGGTTAAAGTTATTCACCTCAGTTACCAAAACGCACGGTGGCCACAGTTGTCAATGCGATTTGTAAGTAGATTTGTTTTATTTAATTAAGATCACAATTTCAAATCTTATTTTTTTATTAAGAAGGACACTGTTATGTGAGTTGTGACACAATCTAGTGCGATATAAATCCATTGTCGTTTCGGAGGAACCTGTTACCTCCAAATTCAGGGTAGAAGAGCAAGCCAAGTAAGAAACGAGCGAGAAGCAGGCTACGCGCAGAGAGGCTTTATAAAAAATAAAATAAATAACATTATTCATATATATATATACATATATATATCTACCGGACGGGATATATGAGCAACGAGATAACAGGGTTTATAATCCCTCTCGGAGTTCCTTGTTTTTAAATACAATATTTTGCAGAATATAATCTCTTTAGCTACACGCTCCATAGACGGAACACTGGCTCACTGCGCCATTCATTCTTGCTTAATTCCATTGCATTTCCAGTCTCTGCAAATCAAAACTCGAGTTAATTCTCATTGTTAGGTGTTACCTTCCTTTCCTCTCTGTCTCTGCCAGGATTCAATTCGGTTTGTCTCTTGCACGCCCGCTCGTATTTACATTATGTAATGGTTAATTTTACACTACAGTGATTCTCTAACAAAAATTCTCTCTGGCAAATTTTCTATGTCATTTACTTCCTTCTATAGAACAGTCCTTTCATAAGCAGTGGGTGTGCATCAGCGTATTTCAATATCCTGTACGTCTCTAGTTTTCATTTCCATCTCACACTGGAATAATAAGAAAGGGTTTGTAAGGTGGAGGGGGTATGGCAGTAGCTGTCGATTTGGAGGTCGATATTCCGGTACCTCGGGGGGTGGTATAGGGGATGAACTCATTTGGAATTTTCATAGATCTCCTGAGCTTTGCCCACACACTGCGTTTGATAGGGCTGAACAGAAGGACTGGGGCATGTGGAAGCCTTTTACTGTTCAATCACAGCTTGACTTCTGCATAAATGTGACAGTAATATTAACAGTTAATTAGACAATCTGTACTTTTCAAATGAAAAGATGAAATTTTAATCTATATCAGGGGCAGCGATAGTGTATTTACAGTCACATGCCGGTTGGGTTCTCCTACAAAGGGGCTGGTGGCCATATGCCTAAGGGAGGAACGCAGATTTTGCTTGAACAGAGTGCTGAAGAGAATTTTTTCCAGTAGTTCTTCCAGCCCATTCAGGGCCAAGGCCTCTTATTCAGTTCCGTAATCATTTTTTACAGACGGTAGGACTCCTGGCACGAGGGATCAGCCCGTCGCAAGGCCTCTGTCTAAACACAGAACAACACATACACACACAGACATCAATGACTTGAGTGGGATTCGAACCATCGATTCCAGAGTCCGGTCGAGTGAAAACAGTATATGCCTTAGACCGCGCGGCTACTTGACCGGCAAGGAGAATAACTGATCTGAAGAGAAAGGTAGTAACAGGAGGATGCTGAAAACTGCATAATGAGACGCGCAACAGTTGGGTTCAGCAACTAGTCTGAACAACCGAAGAGTCGCAGAAAGTTTGCTTTGTGTTGTATAAATGCCATATCGAAAGGCCAAATATCACCTTCTAGTGGATAAGACCCTGCTTTCTACCTAGGATAATCGGTATTCGTAACCCGAACTACGGGGAGGCAATTTTGACTGACGTTTTAAGTTGATTTCCTGCGTCACTCACACGAGTCCGCTTGCAGCTAAGAAGAGTCGAGAAGAGTTTTAGCAAGTTCCGAGGTTCCATGGTGACTGAACAAGAAATAACAAGAAGGCTTCATATTGATTTGAGTTCCTAGTTTTTGTGCTGGGCTCCGTTGCTAGGAAACGACTAGTGGAAACTGAGAATCCTAGTGCGTGTGCAACGGAAAGTGTGTAAATCAGCGATAACTCTATATTAATTGTAATTAAGAGAACTTGTAACCGAAGTGCCAATAAATCCAATCATCCGAACTAGAGCCCGTTATTTTCGTCACGAGTACCCGCAATACACTTGGCAGTATACATTAAATATACTGTAACATGTTTAACCAATGAGGACACCGTACAGATTGTTAATTGGTTTATTTAACAACCTACAAGTATCGGCTACAATTAGTTATAACAATGTTACGGGTTTCCACACTTTACAAACCCTACAACAAAATCTCTTCACACTATCACGATTCACTCGTTACAACTGAAATCGGTGACTACTACAATTTAACTCACTCCTTACTGCTCACTGCTGACTAGATTCCAACTTAACTCGTAACTGCTGCCTTGAGAACTGACTTCGGAGGCTATGTATTTCCCTTATAAACCCTCAGCGGGGCAACGGGAAAACAGTTACGTAATAGGCACCAAAGTTGTCTGACGCCGTGTTTGCCGATAGCCTAGCAACGCTGTTGGGAGTTGTTTACGGCTACGTAGAAACTGCGGCGTCCCGTGTTACGTCACCGCTGTTTACTCGCTTTGCATAGCGACCAGCGTGCTGGGATTCGGCTCACTTCGACTCCGCTCGGCACGTCACGGTTAGCGGGGAGGGACGGGCGTCATCCATAGCGCAACACGTCACACTGCTCCCTCCTTAAGGCTGTTCGTAGCGAATAGCCTAACGGTGCATCCCGTTCCTTTGCTTCGGAGGCTGTTCTTGCAGCATATTTTTGTGTCCTGCTACTGTTTCTCTTCTCCCCGTTGCTCTGCTCTCCAACCGCTAGATCTTCCCCCTTTTTATCGTTGCTCGTCTCGAGCAGCTCCATGATAAGGCGCGAGCCGGTCCAGGTGTACTACCAACATCCTCGACCTAGGGGTCCTCTGGATTCGGTATACCACATCATTTATCCGGGTCACTACTTTGTAAGGACCTTCCCATGATGCTTGTAGTTTCGGCGATTTCCCCTCTTTGCGGGTTGGGAGATAGAGCCAGACTCTGTCGCCTTCGTCGTAACCTGCGGAGTTGACCAGTTTATCGTACCGAGTTTTCATCCGGTCACTGGGGAGCTTCAGGTGTTGCCGGGCATAATTGTGGATGTCGTGCAGATGATCCACCAAGTCTGCTGCATAATCGGTTGCGGGTTGTTCTTTGTCTGGGGGTACTCCAAAGAGCAGGTCGCAAGGTAGTCGTAGTTCTCTTCCGAACACTAGGCCAGCAGGGGTCAGGCCCGTTGTGTCGTGAGTGGATGCCCTGTAAGCTAGGTGAAATAGGGGTAACCTCTCATCCCAGTCCCTCTGGTGTGATGCGACGACCTTCCGCAAGTGCTCCTCGATGGTCTTGACGTAGCGTTCCACCATTCCATCCGACTATGGGTGCAGGAGCGTGGTGCGCGTCTTGCCCACTCCCAGGCGTTGCAAAACTTCTTGCAGTAGATGAGACTCGAAGTTACGGCCTTGGTCACTGTGCAACTCTCGAGGTATGCCGAAGCGGCAGAAGAAGTTGGCAACCAGAAATTCCGCTATTGTCGACGCCTCCTGCTTCGGAATGGCGTACACTTCCGGCCACTTGGTGAAGTAGTCCGTAGCGATCAGTAAGTATCGGTTCCCTTGGTCGCTTCGTGGGAAGGGCCCTGCGATATCAATGGCTACTCTCTCGAAGGGAGCCCCAACATTATACTGGTGCATTTGCCCACGATTCCTGGTCCGCGGTCCCCGACTGGCTGCACATGTGTCACACTGTCGACACCATTTCTCGACATCGGTTCTTGCTTGGAGCCAGTAGAATCTCTGTCGAACCTTATTCAGAGTCTTGTTGACACCGAAGTGACCTCTTGACGGTCCACAGTGTAGTTCGCTCAGAATGTCCTTCACCCTGCTCCGAGGAGTAATTATCTGGGCTACTTGACGTCTTCCTTTGGCGGATTCCCACTCGCGCTCTAGTACGCCATTTCTCACAGCGAGCGATTTCCACTGGGCCCAGTAGCTTTTGTATGTGGAACTCCGATCCGCGATATCCTGCCATTTCGGTCGTTGGCCGTTTTCTAATTCCTGTAGAATAGGACCTATGTCCGGGTCTTCTAGCTGTTCCTCTCTTAGGGTAACCGGGTCCCAGCCGGCTTCCGTTAGGGTTCAAATAGCGCGTATTTGCTTTGCCTCTGCCCGCGTCTCAACTTTGTGGCAGTGCGCAGGGAGCAGTGTGACGTGTTGCGCTATGGATGGCGCCCCTCCCTCCCCGCCAGCAGGGACGTGCCGAGCGGAGCCCGAAGTGAGCCGAGTCCCAGCACGCTGGTCACTATGCAAAGCGAGTAAACACCGGTTGCTAGGCAAAGCGAGTAAACAGCGGTGACGTAACACGGGACGACGCAGTTGCTACGTAGCCGTAAACAACTCCCAACGGCGTTGCTAGGCTATCGGCAAACACGGCGTCAGACAACAGTGGTGCCTATTACGTAACTGTTTTCCCGTTGTCCGGCTGAGGGTTTATAAGGGAACTACACAGCCTCCGAAGACACTTCTCAAGTTAGTGTGTGATCAGGAGTGACACAGTTGGAGTATAGCAGCAGTCGCGGAAAGAAGAACCGGACGTGTGTGTAATTGTGTAATTGGTAGTGTGTGATACAGGGACTCTTACATAGCTCCCGTACTGTGAATACGCGTAGACTACTGAGGCCAGAGTGAATTGACTAGTGCATAGGGTTTGTAAACCGTGGAAACCCGCAACAGTGTTTTAATCAATTGTAGTTACGACTTGTAGATTGTTAAATAAACCAATTAACAATCCGAACGGCGTCTACAGTGGCAAAAACACGTTACATTTGGTGTCAGAAGTGGAATTGGACTTACACACGTTACCTACAAGTTTCAGTCGCGAAACACGATACAATACAGTTAACCTCGTTCAATCTATTGCAGGCCTGTGTACTCACATTTTCTCACTGTTATAGCGAATTCACCCCTTAAATTCTAATTTATATTACGTAGTGTACGTATATACCACGTACTTCAACATTCAAAAAGTTTGAATTTTTCCAGCGGAGTGTATACATGTCTATTGCAAATCGACAAATAATTGTCAACAGTATCCTCTTTTGACCCCTTTGACTCTGATTCGTCATTGTCGACACCGTCCTCCAATTTGGGGCACTGCATATTTCATAGTGCTATAATAAATAAATTGGACACTGCTCAGCCAATAATGATGGTGCCGGATCATCTTCAACCATTGCTTCCTGTACGCCATTGAACACTCTGCGCATGCGTAAAGGAAGAACATGAAGGATTCTGATATGTGGCGGGATTTTGAGCAAAATTTTATACCGATTGACGACTTGTGTAAAATAATTTTTCTTTAATATTGTGCTTCAATTAATTTCTCAGTCTTCACAAACTGCAGTATTTCGGTACAATTCCTGAAGAAGTCAGTGGATTTTCAATTAACTAATCCTTCCAGACGCAATAGGCCCTGAGATCGACTCAGCCTCTAAGAGAAATGAGTACCAGAAATCTTCCTGTGGGGGTAAAGGGCGGCCGACGCATAAGACTGACAACCTCATCGCCATCTGAGGATCGATTGTCTACAGAAAATGTGGGAGCCTCGACGTCTCACCAACCTATGGGTATCTACGGCCTGTTACAGGAATACTTGTAGCTTTACCTTTCTTTTACATGAAGCCTTCTTCCATTTGATTCCTTATAGAACAGAATAAATTGTTATTCTTGTTCAAGATCATGTTTTAGTTTATTTGTCAGACCAGGAGCTTCAGACCTACGCTACACTAAATTCTGTTTTACAATTTTTCGTAGGTCATGTGCCCCTGGACTCGGTTGACAATGAGAGACTAATGCAGGCAAACTGTTATTTCCGCACACATTGGCAGAGAAGCTTGGGCATTCTTGACAATGGCCGGCCATTCATTACATTGTTCGCGAATTACTGCCACAGTGGCCAGTAACCGGGCAGCTTCAGCAACAGCGGTTTCGGTTATTGATCCCGGCAGAATAACCCACAGAATACGTGGCGTGAATTCAACGGACTTTGTAATGGGGAATAAGTGTGTTTTCTGCGAGAAAGGAACCGAATTTTTAAATATTATTTACGTAAGTTTTTAGCTTAGATAACTCAGTCGGTATATGGACGGGCGGACGGGGTTTGATTCCCAGTAGGGGCAAGTTTTTTCTCCTTTTCATAACGTCCAGACCAGGGCCCCGCCATAGCTCAAGCGGTTAGTCGCTGGCTTCCCACCGCTGCGGCCCGGGTTCGATCCCGTGTCTTGTCAAATGGGATTTTTGGTGGACAAAGTGGCGCTGGGGTAGGTTTTCTCCGAGTACTTCACTTTCCCCTGCCAATGTTCATTCCACCAATTGCTCCACAATCACCCTCACCTATCATCTGGGGCTGGTACAATAGGCCAGAAGTGGCCGCAGTGCAAGGGACTTAGTCCCACCGCAGTCTCCTATCCAGTTGGTACCGGGACGTCTTTCACTGCAGGTAAAACGGGAGTAACGTCAAGCCGACTACTCACCTCTATCTAATGCTATACCTTCATTCCCCCATAGGTCATTATGGCGTGGTGCTTGGGAAAAACTTTACATTGACCTTTAATTTGGGACAAAGTCGGCGCCAACGGGTTAGACCCTACTTTGAAGACCGTTTTCTTGTAATATATTGAGCTTATTGGGACAGAGTACTCTGTGTGTTGATGTTTCGTGTAGTTTGCAGTCTTCGCCAAATGTCAAACCAATGTAAAGGTGAAGTTGTCTCTGTGCTTAACTAATTAATCATAACATCAAGAAAACGTATGAGATAGTGGATGTATAGATCCATATTTTATTGACCTCGGCACAAGTAGGTCAGCTTCCTGCCCTGACCGCTTTACTCCCGGAAAAGAGCCCAAGCACCCATTGGATAGGAGGCTGGGTCAGGCCAAGGAGGATGAAAGTACACATGTGGACATAAGAAATGAATACAGTACTTCAGTACGGAATCATAAAGTGAGAAGACCACTTCGAAGACTTGGACGTAGATGGAAGGATATTATTAAAACGGAGCACTCTGTGAGATATATGATTAAATTTTAGGTCAGCATAGCCTCCACTAACTGTTGTGAATATGGTAATGAACTTTCAGGTTTCCTAAAATGCGTGAAATTTAGATATCAGCTGACAGGCTATTAGCGTCTTAACATGGACTCTGCTACTTTGAGCTTGTTGCATTGCGTCTAATTACTGTTTTTAGAGTACCATTATACTTGTTTTAATTGAAGATATTTGTCCCCAGTGCGTAGCGAATTTGTTTGTGAACGCTTCAGGAACTGCGCTAGTGGCTACAAAAAAAAACTTTTATAGCAGAGAACTCCATGCAACAATCGGTGTAGTGTAGTTGTGTTACTCATTAGAGCTGAGTGCAGGGTTGTGTCATGGCGCAGTCCTATAAACACAATTTGTAATCATAATTAAAAGCGCGCATCTAGGTTGAATTGTTCAAACGGGTAGAGAGAGGAGACTGGCTAAAACAAAAAGTGGAGGAACCCATTTAAATATTTACAAGCTATATCCATTTAAAGTTAGATTGTTTTAAATTTTAGTTAAGTGACTGATACACTATTTTGAGGTATGCAATAACCATAGTTTTTTTTTTTCATGTAGAAAAAATTACACACATTTCGTCAAATTAAAATGTGTCATCAGAGTTCTTCGTGACATATCATGACAATGAAAATTTTCAAAAAATACAACTTTAACTTCACCATGAGTAGCCGTTTATTTGCCCCTGGGTAGAAGCCGGGAGAGTACCGAATGGATATACAAGGCGATTCTAAATTATTGTCGGGGTTTCCGTGGTCAATAATTTTGAAATCGGAAATAATAGAATAAAACTGCTAAAATATTTGAAAAGTCAACTCAAAAAGTTTCATCTGGTAACGCCAGATATTGCGCCTCCCACTTTGGACTTGTGTTTTCCGAGAATTTCTTGACATGAGATTTCCTGAGCGCTGGGTTTGGCGTGATGGACCAATTCCTTGGCCTCCCCGCTCACCCGACATTACGCCGCTTAATTTCTTCCTGGCGGATACGTCAAGGACATGGGTAAGAAGATCTCTGTTACCTCCCTCGGTGTACCGAAGTTAAGAATTGTTGATGTGGTCGAAACAGTTACACTGCAAATGCTGTGGAACACTTGGAAGGAAATTGAACACCGCTTGGATATTTTACGTGTCAAGATAGGCGCACATGTAGAGCTTGATTTGCGTTCTGCAGTATTGATTCTGCATTTCTTTTATTGCTAGTGGAGTGGGACTAAGTCCCTTTTACTGCGGCCACTTCTGGCCAGATAATAGATGAGAATGATTGTGGAGCAATTGGTGGAATGAAGATTGGCAGGGGAAACCGAAGTACTCGGAGAAAACCTGCCCCAGCGCCACTTTGTCCACCACAAATCTCACTTGACCGGACCCGGGATCGAACAGATATTCTGTTGTTGCGTCACGTGGCTATAGCTCGTACCGTGTAAAGAATATTATTCCTGTGTTAATATTTACCAACATTACCCAGCAACGGTCGTTGTTTACGCAGTATTTACTTGGCAACTTGTCTACATGATACAATATCTGCGTAAGATAATGTTTTAAGTAACGTTCTGAAGTAATTACTTTAAAATGAAGGGGGTTTATCGTCCCTCGGTAACCGACATTACTCTGCATGCACAGCGGAAATACATGACCTCTCGTCCCTCGAAAGACCGAAACGAAACTAATGTATTTTTAACGCAACCCGCAGTTCTGCTGTGCTATGAGGAATTTATAGGACTGGACGGATACTTATCACGTGCCGCTGCATGACATGGTTTATGATGGTACTGATAAAAATGGATCAGTTGCGTATAGGTAAATATATAAACAGACAGCCATCCGATTTGATACGGAGAAGAAGTCTGACATACATTCGGAAAATAGCAAGCACTGGAAACAGACCATTTGGTTTTCGGATTTGCATAAATATTAATCCTGGGAATGAGAGGGGGGGCTCTATCTGAATTGATACACTGTAAATAATATCTAAGGAACAGTGACATGTAATTTATCAAGACGAAAAGGGAAAGCACAGAGGAATAACATTTTCCGAGCGTTATAAATGAATCACAGTTCATTGAAGAGTTGACCCTGTAAATCACAGTTGAAACTATTCGTATACGCACGCCCCGCCGTGGCACTCAGAGTACGTTTGTGTTTCATATCGTTCTCAAAATAAACAGTGGTTACTCGCCTAAACAGAAACATTAACCGGCTGATATTTTTAGCAGAGGATCTGTGTGCTTTATCTACAGTGCGAATTTAATTTTTAACTGTTTTTTAGATTATATTCAGTACACTCAGCCCGTGTGAATGCGGGGTCGAACACCTGCACCGTAGCCCTGCGAGCCGTAGGAGGCGACGAAAAGGGAACCCTGTTCCTGGGGGATATAAATACGAGGACCTGTCCCTCCAGGTTGTGAGAGTCTCGAATCTGAGACGGTAAAATATTGTCATGAGTCCCGCGGGACTTGGACCCAAGAATGACTTCGCTGGCGAGGACCAGCACCAATTGTAAACAACAAACCCACCCTCTCGTCAGAGGGGATATTGAATAAGGACTGTTACACCAAGTATTGAGTTGAAAACGTGATGGCCGTGAGTCTCAAGGGGCTTGTCGCCAAGACGAACCGCTACTCGTAAAATACTCGTATCTCTAAATTTGATTTATTTCACTGCAGGAAATATTTGTTCCCTGCATCTGAAACGTAATATTTCTCCCTACTCACCCTCTCTCTCTCTCTCTCTCTCTCTTATTTTTGTTGGAGCTCAATAGTAATCCAAATTACGTCACAACCACTGCCCTCTGTACCATTTCCTATTATTCACGATTTACCCTATAATTGGACACTACATGATCAGAGATACTGAGATTTTCGTTAAATAAACTACCATTTAATTCGTCAGTTAGTCGAAATTGTCGATGTGTTCGGAGATGAAGCAAACTGACATATATGACCTTCCGTGAATATTTCAGTAAAAGAGTTACACAGATGTTCGAGTTATCTCCACGCGTGGAGTTTGTTGCCGGTGTTGCCGATTGTTACCGCTGTCAACGCACAAATGTAGCAGTTCCCATGTCTGTTGGAAGTTCATTCATTATTTGTGTCCTGTAGCGACAGCTTATGACATCACACGAGTCGTCGCGAAACACGCACTGGGAAGCTCTGTCACAAAATCCGAAGACCCATCTGTTCTGACACACACGGTACTGAAGTGGGGGCAGTTACAATGGTCCAGCTGTTGTTTCTTCGTACTGTCACTGACCGGGGGCGAGATTTAATGTAGTACACGGTAATGAAGTTTCAGCTGGGGACTTCTTGACTAGCACAGCACCACTTGGCTTCTCAAGATGAATTCAAATCCATTTAATTATTTAGCTAGAAATTTAGTCATGTCGTGGCGTGTGGCCCCGACCGTCCAGAGTGATGATGATGATGCTCATGAGTGTGGATCAGTTGGTGGACTGGGAATGACCATGCGAAATAGCTCACTCATTAGAATGACGGGCTACAGACTCGACCGTCGGGGTTCGATTCCCAGCTGGGGCAAACAGTTTTTCTCTATAGCGTTCAGAGAGGCTCTGGGGTACACCCAGCCTTCGCCCCAGAGGGTGCCGGAGCCTCTGTCCTCTGAGTAAAGCGGCTGAGGAGTGGAGCTGTAACTCCACTCTCTCGCACGTCTTCATGGCGTGGTGCTTAGTTAATGAAATACAGAGACAATTTTACCTTTTGTCACAGAGGTTGAGGGAAATCTTCCCCAGTGCCACATTATCCATCAGAAACCCTACCTCACCTGACATGGCATCGAACCCGAGCCGCCGAGAGTGGGGCACAGACGATTAATGCCTGAGCTGAGGTGTTGCTTTTAGTTTGTCATTCAACCTGTTATGTAGTTACGTAAGTAGGTAGGTAGTTGGGTAAGTGAGTTGGTAGGTAGGCATGTGGTTACATAAGTATTTGTTTTTTGCTAGTAGGGTGGGACATTGCGACCACTTCTGGCCTATTGTACTAGCCCCAGATGATAGGTGAGGAGCAATTGGTGGAATGAAGATTGGCAGGGGAAACAGAAGTACTCGGAGAAAATCTACCCAAGCGCCACTTTGTCCACCACAAACCCCACTTGACCAGACCCCGGGGTCGAACCCGGACCGCCGCGGTGGGAAGCCAGCGACTAACCGCTTCAGCTATGGCGCGGCCCTGGGTGAGTGGGTAAGTGGGTAGGTAGGTAGACAGGTATAGTCCATTCGCGGAGACGAGACAGCGTTAACAAAGCAAGCCCCGCGTCGCCACAGCTGACAGCAAGGAGTGGACAAAGCGCGCAGTTACTCAGTGTACTCACTGCATTCGGACGCACGTTAACCTGCATTCAGACTGGAGAGTGAACTTTGGACGCCTCTGCAACGGGACACGTATCACGTGATCGCTGCATGATTTCATTCATAGAGCGAAGGAGATACCGCGTGCATTTGTTTACGAGGACTCTCTCGTCTCCGCGAATGGACTATAGTTGGCTAAAGTAGTGAGGAAGTTATTTGCATTAACTCTTCGGGTATGTTCAGATTTCATAGGTACCAAATATACGTTTTTTTTTTGTATCACATTCCCGAAATGAACACAGCAGGCGTATAGAAAGCTTTCTATCCTCTACTCGTCACTGAACATTATCCGAATAATAAAATTAAAAGTGCATGGGATGGACGCGATAAGTTGCACGCTTGAAGAGAAGAGAAATGCTTACGAAATTGTAGCAAGGAAACATGAAGGAAATAAACCACTTCGGAGCCATAAATGTGAGGATAATATCATAAAGAATCCCAAAGAAATGATACGTGGAGGTGGAGACAGGTCTCATCTTGGTTAGGATAGGAACAGGACAAGGGCTCGTCGACCAGCTCAGGACTTCACTCATGTCTACTTCTCTCTTTCCCATAGGTCGTGAGCGTTTCGTTTACTGATACGAGACCGAAAGATTCGCTAATTCGCTGTATTTTAATTGTATCTCCATCACATTTTCGAAATGTGAGGAAGTCTTGCACGAAACAGCCCCCATGCCAATATTTTCCTAGTTTTACACAAATTCTACCCCCTTTGGACGAGCAGGCTTGCTCGCCACTTGTTACTCAAAAGAGCTGATTGTTTCAATATGTTTGTCAGTGCTTTGCCCGTTTTTACAAGACGACCATTCATTTCATGCCCCATTTGAAGTTCTGAGCGTGGAACGAAGCATTGAGAGGGCGCAGCTTCCGCTGGACATACTCGTGCTGTCCACTTTACCCCCTTCCCCTTAGGACTTGCAGTGTTGCCAGATTGTTTTATAGACAGTAAAATACCCTTCGGTGTCATAAAGATTTCTCGTTCCTTTTATCTTCTTCATTTGCCCCTTTTCTATGTCCTTCTCATCTTCCTGTACGTTCTATTTCTATAATGGCATTTCCGCTTTAGGAGAGTCTTCGATGATTATGAAAATTCCACTTCTGGAATTATTCGGGTTCTTCTTAGAGCTTCGGAACGTGCGCTCTTCACCGAATATAATTGCAACTATCAAGTCAAGAACATAGGCAGGGTGTGTAGCACGAATGGGGGAGGAGACGAATGCATATAGGATCTAGTTAGGAAATCCAGAAAGAAAAACACAACTAAGAAAACTTAGACATAATTGGGAGAATAATTTTTAAAATGGATCTTAGTGAAATAAGGTGGGGTACTATGAACTGAATTGATCTGGCTCAAGATAGACCATTGGCGGGCTCTTATGAACGCGGTAATGGACCTTCGTGTTCCCTAAAACGTTGGGAAATTCTTGAGTGACTGAGCAACTGGTGGCTTCTCAAGGAGGATTAATTTCCGTAGAATTAGTTTAGTTTTAGTACATCATAAGTCGATTTCTATACTATGGCTTATTGGGCGGTGGGGTCCAGCTGGGTTCACTCGGCACGGCGGCCACTGATTGGCCTATTGTAGCCTGCCCCGGGTGATTATGATGATGGAGAATTTGGTGGAAACCGAAGTACTCGGAGAAAACCCGCCCCAGCGCCACTTTTTCCACTACAAATCCCACTTGACCAGACCTGGGATCGAACAGGGCCGCCGCGGTGCGAAGCCAGCGACTAACCGCTTGAGCTATGGCGCGGCCTCCATTTCGTTTAGTTTTAGTACATCATAAGTCGATTTCTATACTATGGCACTTTGTGGTTAAGTCTGATGCGGGGTGTTTTTACATCACTCTGATGTCTGAGTGGTTAAGACTTCTGCTTGCTGGACCTGGGCTCGACTCTTGGCGCGGAGACCAACTGGTCCTATATGAAGTTAGCATATTCTTTCTGAGTTCCTCTGGCAAGTGCCGGGGTGTTACCTCAAAGGAGGCCATGGCCATATCTTTACATATCCTTTCCAATATATTAACTATAGGTTTTCCTATCATTTAACATTATATTATTATAATTATTTAAAGCGTCGTTAGATAAACCACAAACATGACGATTAAATTCCCTTGCAGAAAAATCGTCAGCAGTAGCGCTTAGTCAGATATAGGATAGTCATCATAAATAAGCATTTTCAATATCCCAGCACAGTTTATGTAAAAAAATTGACAAAAGTAGGATATCCTATCAAAGGTAATTCTTTTAAATGTATGATCCGTGTCTTGTGTGACGTATTATGATCATGAAACAAATTGCGTGGCTTTAGTCCGCATGCGAACTATACCGACCGAGCGACCGCCGCTTGTCGGCGAAATTAGCGCCAACCTTTGGGGATCGTGTGTGTGGCGTGGACAGCGCAATGAATCCCCACGGCTGTTAATTTTGGTTTTCTAGACCGGAGCCGCTATTTCCTTGAGACAGCTCCTCAATTATCCTCACGAGTTTGAGTGGACCTCTTTCCCGACTCACTGCTTCTCAGAAAATCTGGTAGCGCTGGGAATCGAACCCGGACCTCTGTATCTGTAGCCAGGAACTCTGACCACTAGACCACAGAGGTAGTCGTATCATGATAACATATATTTTAAAAGGCAGTTGCCAAATTTTCCAACTACAGAGGGCGCTTATGTCCCTGTGTCTCTGTATCTCCATCCCTTAGTAACTTATGAGCAACCCCATAAGCTATATATCGCCTTGCGAATGTAATAGTCACTCAGCTGGTCAAGATATCTTCCTCATTTTATAGAACGCGAATCGTATTAACCATTTTCACTCATGCCCTCCAGTGGCCCTGATCCTGGTACAGATTAATTCAGTTCACATTCTGATGTTTATCCCTCCTCCCAGAGCCACTTTGGACCTGCTTCTCTTGCTTTCATATTTTCGGACTAAAATCTCACCTACTCACTCATGGAGCTGAGCCCTTCTTGAGAAGCTGCCAATCGTGTAGCCACTCAAGAACTTCCAAGGATTTTATGGAGCCCAAATGTTCATTATCGTCTTCACAAGAGTCCTCCACTGGTCCATATCCTGAGCCAGTTAAATCAAATCCATACCATCCCATCCTATCTCTCTAAGATCCATTTTAATATTGTCCACCCACCTATGCCTTGGTCTTCCCAGTGGTCTCTTCCCTTCTCGCTTTCCTACCATTCCTCATTATGCACTTTTCTTCAACTTTCGATCATTTCATCTCCCGCAAGTTTTCTACTTGGATTGATTATTCGTTCAGAAGCATAATTTATTAAGTTCTTCCTCAGGCGGTTTGCCCCGTCCCCCTGAACTTCAGCTCTCTAAGGTATTCACAATCTGTGATCACTTTGCAAGAGAGAACATGGAATTCTCTTCTTATCGCCTCTGCTCTCCATCCATTCATCATCATCAACAACACATTTTTGTCATTACTTTTCCATCCATCCTCCTGAATTCCCTGTCTCTCTGAACCCTCCATTCTTCTCTCATACCCGTTTTCTTCGGCGACCTATAGCCTTGTTCATTCTCATCTTTGTCAGTCGACGGCTGAAAGACTGAGAAATGTCTCCGCTCTCCCGGTTTCACATCCGGTTTCTTGCATTTGCAGAAGAAAAGCTAAGCCGTTTCTGCATCACACTCATAGGAATGGATCGACGTCCAGGTTTTCTTGTTCTGAAATTAGGCGCTCCTGACAGATTGAAGTGTCAAAGCTGAATTGTTCTCTCTGAAGACTGACAACCATCTAAACAATATCTGAAAATGTAGTTCTTAACTTACAGAAAGCTGCTGCAGTCTCTCTTGCAAGTACCAGCTGGTGCATAGTGCTTAGAGAAACAGTCGCTGTTTATCCGACGCACGCAGGCACAAGAGAGGGACACATCACAAGACACAGTATACACAAAATATAGGCAGAACGACTCCCATAGTGGAAGATTCATATAATACGCCAGTTCGAAATACGGCGTATAAGATGATAAACCTTAACAAAATTTCAATATATAAATTTTAATATAGTACATGACGAATATACATTTTAAATCATTTTATAAACGGCACACGATGGCGAGCAGTGAAAATAGTTTAACATAAATAACACACCTGAGGATGGCACAGTGATGCCGAAACATGTAGTGAAGTGACAAGTGAGATTGTGTGCACTAGAAGACGGTCAATATATACATATTGTAACGTGTTTCGTTACTGAAGACGCCGTTCGGATTGTTAACTGGTTTATTCAACAACCTACAAGTAACGGCTACAATTATTTATCACACAGTTGCGGGGTTTCACACTTTATAACCCTAATCGCAATAATCTCTTCACTCTGTCTTCAGTAGTCTGCACGTACTCGCTGTACGGGGGCTATACACGTCTCTCTGTATCACACACTCCAAATTACACAATTACACACACGTCCGGTTCTTCTTTCCGCGATTGCTGTTATACTCCAACTGTCACTCCTGATCACACACTGACTGACTGCCGACTCACTTCCAACTGTCTCCGACGACGGCTACATTTCAATTTAACTCTTAACGGCTCACTGCTGGCTAGATTCCAACTCAGCTCGTTGGCTGCTGCCTTGAGAACTCACTTCGGCGGCTGATACCCTTTTTAACTCGTTCAATGCTGACTGGAGAACTCACTTCGGCGGCTGATACACTTTTTAACTCGTTCAATGCTGACTGGAGAACTCACTTCGGCGGCTGATACACTTTCAACTGCCTTCGGCGGCTGTGTAGTTCCCTTATTTACTCGCAGTGTCTGCCTGTTACGCAGCAACGCTGTTGGGAGTTGTTTACGGGTACGTAGCAATTGCGGCGTTGCGTGTTACGTCACCGCGGGGTGAGGGGCGGGGTGTTGACTTGCCTATTACCATAGTAACGACAGCGCTACGATGCCGCCACATACCGCTGGGGAGGGAGGGGTGTCCTACATTGCGCAACACGTCACAATATCGTATACATCTAAACAATATCTGAAAATGAAGTCCTTAACTTACAGAAAACTAATTCAGTCTCTCTTAAAAGTACGAGCTGGTGCATAGTGCTTAGAGAAACAGTCGCTGCTTATTCTTTGATTCATACGAGGCGCATTGGAAAACGCAGAATATTGAGTGCTAATGCAGAGATTGCTATAAAGGATTACCTTATTTTCCATAATTGTGAACATTTGATTACAATTATATTCGTAAAACGAATTAAAATTCATAAATTGTGAGATTTCTGAACTTTCAGTAATTTACTTCGTAAAAGTTAAAGCTATCCCTGTAACAGGCTGTGGGGTCAATAGGTTTTTGAGACGTCGAGGCTCCCACAGTTTCCGGACAATCGGGTCACAGATGGCGGTGAGGTTGTCAGCCTTACGCACCGGCAGCGCTTTACTCTCAGGATTACTCCTGGTACTCATTTCTGTCAGAGGCTTAGTCGACCCCAGGGCTATAATGCGGCTGGAAGAATTAGGTCAATTGAAAAATTGAAATGACCTTATCGGGAATCGAACCCGGGAACTTCCGCCTTGTAGCTTAGTGCCTGAAACAACTTCGCTACCGCGTGACCCAATAATTCATACATTTGCCATTTGGATCGCTTATGGTTCTATACGCCCCTCTATAGGCTGTACTCCATGTCATATTTTACGCCCTGAACGACGAATTTTTGCTGCTGTTAACGGAGTACCTTTAGTAAAATTTTATTATATTCATAATAATTATATTCCCGTCTATAAAATTGGGGCATAGTAGCATAGTTCGTTGAGGCACTATGCTACAAGACGGAACGTCGCGGGTTCAAGTCCGTTTGAAGTAATTGGATTTTTTCAATTGACCTAATCCTTCCAGCCGCACTATGGTCCTGGGTCGACTCAGCCTCTAACAGAAATGAGTACCAAGAATTAATTAAATAATTTTCCTGGGGAGTAAAGCGCGGCCGGCGCGTAAGGCTGACAACCTTTGAGCCGATTGTCTAGATAATGTGGGAGCCTCAACGTCTCACACTCACATGGGCCTTCACGGCCTGGTACAGGGATAGCTTTATTTTTTTACTTAACGTCTATAAATTTTTAAGATTCCACCCTCACTTGTTTTCGTGTGTTGCCCTACTTGAGATGTAAAGAAGTTGCTTTCTACTAAGTTAGGCCGATATAGAAATGTGGCCAAAAGCGTAGGTCATACTTCTGCAGGTTCCTTGTCTTAGTATTCATGGAATTCGTATACAAATTTCTTGTAGCACTACATGTGTTACACTCCCTACTAGGGGAACCGAGGTAGCTCAGTCGGTATAGCAACTGTCTGTAGTCTGTGAAGCCGAGGGATCAAAGTTAGAGTACCGCTAGGGGCAAGATTTGTATCCTCTCAGCGCCAACTAGACCGGTCCTGTGGTCCACCCGGCCTATTGTCCAACGGATGTCGGGCGCTCTTTACGCTGGGAACAAGGCGGCCTGGATGTGAAGCTGACCACTCACCCCCACTTAGTGCCTAGGTCAAGAATGCATGGCTCTATACGTCCTGTGCTCCATACATCTTCATGGCATAATTAGTTAACCAGGGGGACAGCTCTACCTAAGACAGTCCAGTTGGTACTGCGGACACTAATGGCCTATTGTACCAACCCCGGATGTTAGATGATGAGTGTGGAGCAATTGGCAGGGGAAAGCGAAATACTCGGAGAAAACCAGCCCCAGTGCAACGTTGTCCACCACAAATCCCACTTAACCAGACCCGGGATCGAACCCGAGCCGCCGCGGTGACATACAGACATTTAAAATTAAACATCTCCATTCCATCACAAGTCATCAATGGCGCAGACCTCATTTGATAACATTGACATGCTTTTCCCTGGGGCATTCTGAGTATACACGTAGGCTCCTTCCTTAGAATATCAGCAACTTCCAAATCTTATTGGGTGTTGCTTTTAGGGGAACACTCTCTTTTCAATATGGCGTTATTCACATGTATGTTTGTACAGATCTTCTGTACGGGGTGCTGCACGTTGAACCTGTTTTCTCTTCAGGAAAAATATTGAATTTCTTTATTCGAAATTGAAAAGACACGTCTGGCTTTAGCGCTTGGGATGGGTACAGATGTACTTGAACAGGTGAAGGAAATACATGTATACATGGAGCTGAGATCCGGCAAGAGACTCGTGTGTGGTATGAGGAGAGGGTGGAACTAGGCCAAACTTCAGATGTGCGTTCTTAGCAACATCAGACAATGTTGCAAAATTGTATCTTAATCACCATGATACAAAGTCACGTACAAAGGTAAATTTGTCCTTGTGCTTAACTAATTAAGCACTACGCCATGAAGACGTATGTGGGAGTGGATGTATAGATACAAATTATCTTGACCTCAGGTGAGGGGTCAGCTTCACGCCCCGGCAGCTTTACTGCCGGGGAAAGAGCCCCCGGTACAAATTGGATAGGAGGCTGGGTGGAACCCAGAGCCGACGCGGAGAAGTAAAAATTCCTGCTCCACTGGGACTCGAACTCCCCCCAGCTTTTAGCCAGTCACTATACTGACTGCGCTATCCCGGCTCCTCACGTCCAGCTTGTAGCTAGTCGCTATACTGACTGAGCTATCCCGGCTCCTCACGTCCAGCCCGTAGCCAGTCACTATACTGACTGAGCTATCCCGGCTCCTCACGTCCAGCCCGTGGCCAGTCGCTATACTGACTGCGCTATCACGGCTCATGTGCCAGTGCGCTATCCCGGCTCCTCACGTCCAGTCCGTAGCCAGTCGCTATACCGAGTACGCTATCCCGGCTCCTCACGTCCAGTCCGTAGCCAGTCGCTATACTGACTGAGCTATCCCGGCTCCTCACGTCCAGCCTGTAGCCAGTCGCTATACTGACTGCGCTTTCCCGGCTCTTATACACTGTCAAGTAAAAAACCATCCATGTACCAGGCCGTGGAGGCCCATAAAGTTGTGAGACGCCGAGGTTCCCGCATAGTATAAACAATCGGTTCTCAGATGGCGGTACAAAGTCACGTGATAGCTAATTATATTCGGTTATTTGAGAAAAATATGATGGCCTCTGAGTGAATAAATAGACATAAATCAGTGTAAAGTCGAAAAGTACCTTCGTCTGGGCTGTATCACCGTGTAGTCTGGTAGAAGTTCACCGATTTGTGTGAGGATCTTGCTGCAAATATTTTCAAGGTAGAAGAATAGGCCAGCCACCATCAGCTTGTTGCTAGTTCGTGTTATCCTTAAGTAACAGTTGACTGGCCCGCTGACTGGAGACGCAGACACAGTTTGTCAACTGGATAAAACATCTGAAGGCGTTAGTGTAGGAAAACAGGAGAACGATTGATTAGACCTTGTACTGCCTTAACATGGGGGGGGGGGGCTAAGGAAACTTCCTCGATCGTTGCTTCATTGGCTAGGGGCACACAGTTCACAGGGCTTGTTAGGAGGGCGCAGGTGCGAAATGCGGTAAGGAAGGAAATCACATCAACAGAAACCCACATTTTCACCCTATGCTACCCTATATTTGTTATAAACAATCAATACACAGTTATATACATTATACAGAGCCGACTGATGTCGGATTACATATTACACTTTTCTAGGCGATTCTCTAGACCTCATCTTTGCCTCTCTCCCTATTCTACTCATCCATATATATATACATATCGCTGCATCTAGACACCCCCTCTGCGGTCTCTATGTTACACATCTCTACCTCTGCATCCGTCTGATGAATCACTCTTACGCCCTGTACACTTGTTGTAACGTTCCTAGCTCATGTCCCATTGGAGAAGTTACACTTTAATAATATCACAATTAAATAACAGGGCGATAAGAGTAGTGCCACTTACTTTGCGTTGGGACTGCAGACGGATGTCGTGGCCCAGCATCCAGTCGGTGTTCCTTCCGGCATAGCCTCCGGCTACAACTGGCCAAAATTACTGTTTGAATCGTCCTCCATAATAATTTGCTCTCCGGGTTATATACCTTTATTCTTGCTAACTCATTATTTTCCCGGAGGGTGCAAGCCCGCCTACAATGACGTTATGTCCCAAGTGGCTAGCTGTCGTTGGCTGGGATCCTTGGGGGTGGACACGCCCCCTTACTGCTAGTCCTTTTACTTTTACCTGCAAACTATCCCCCATCTTTCTCAAGTGTAGATTTTGCAGAGCTAGCATTTTGATATACGTTCATGATTTGTTTAATCCGTCTTGCAGTGCGTACACTTATCTATCTTCTTCTCTCACTCTCACTACATGTTTCGGCATAAAAATGCCATCTTCAGGTGCTACTCAATTCACGTCAAACTAGTACATTGTATGCCTTGTCTTCACTTTAAAATAACTAAAATATATGTCCATCATATATATTGACAAATGTCAATCGTAAAAATATTAAAACTGTTCAGGATTCCCGATCGCTACGTCGTATCTTATTACGCCAGTCATGCTCATCCTACTCTGTTGGAGCTCTTCTTCCCTATCGTGTGTATTGTGTTTCTGTTGCGTCTTGTTCTCGCGACTGCGTGCGTTATGCTGTTGGGTNGATATACCTTTAACGTCATTATGGTGACAAGGCTCGACGCGTCAGAGGCTAACGTCAGTCAAATTCCATACGTAGGAATTCGTTGAAGTTTCTTAACCCTTCTTTACATTCTCTTGCATACGTCTTGCAGTATTTCCCAAATACTTATTCTATTCTAGCCAATATTTTCCCCTAGAATAAAAATGAAATACATGTTCCAGGGGGTCGGCCTTCAGGGCACAACAGACCTCCAGGGTATTAACTGCAATATCTTTCTCCATGGAGCTGTGTCCTTCTTGAAAAGCCACCAGTTGCTCAGCTATTCAAGAATTTTCCAAAATGTTATGGAATACGAAAATTCATCGCCTTGTTCACAAAAACTCGCCACTGGCCCCTATTCTGAGCCAGATTACTCCAGTCTATTGGTTGAGGCATTATGCCGCAAGCTATAAGGTCGCGGGTTCGAGTCCTGATGAGGTGGATTTTTTCAATTTACCTAATCCTTCCAGCACCCCAATGACCCTGGAGTCGACTCAGCCTATTAGAAAAATGAGTACCAGGAATTTTCCTGCGGGTAAAGGGAGGGCGGCGCGTAAGGCTAACAACCTCGTCACCATGTATCAGGCGATTGTCTAGAAAATGTGGAAGTCTCGACGTCTCACAAGTCTATGAGCCTTCGCGGTCTGTTACAGGGATACCTTTACCTTACCTATTATTCTCAAAACTACGTCTAGGTCTTCCTGGTGGTCTATTTTCATCTGGTTTTCCTACCAAAACCCTGCATGAATTCCTCTTATCGTCATGCGTGTTACTTGACCTACCCATCTAATTTTCCTTGACCTGATTGCTCTAACTACATATGGAGAAAGATTCGGTTTTGCGAAGTTCCTCACTATGCAATTTTCTCGAACCTCGTCTTATTTAATCTCTTTTTGGTCTAAATATTCTTCTCGGTACCCTCTTCTAAACCCCGTGGCTTTAGTCCACAAGCGAACTATACTGACCGAGCGACCGCCACTTGTCGGCGAAGTTAGTGCCAACTTTAGCGGATAGAGGGTGTCGCGTGGTCAGCGCAACGGATCCCCACGGCCGTTAATTTCGGTTTTCTAGGCCGGACTATACATTAACTACAATAGAAAAATATGAGACATGGTTAAGGGCAGGAGTTGTCGAATGGGATACAAAGTAGGAGCCATTGACCTCAGGGCCGCCACATTTGCTAGACCTACTTATCCCACGTGCCATTAACATCTTCAGAATCGTCGAGTGAAACATACACGTCACAAGTAACCATCGCGGTCCTGTGGCTTCCCACTCCAGCTTTGAATTTGATCCAGCTACCACTATCCTCACTGAAGATTTTCGTGGTTTTCCCTAGTGCCCCAAGCATGTGTCGGAATTGTACCTCAAATCAAGTCACAGGCACAGCTGCGGTTCTGTTCCGCACTGAACGCAGGTTGTGCCATTCCATGTTGCAAAGTTTGATTTACTGACAGGGCTGCGAAACCGTAAACAGGCATTATACTCTCTTGACAAACTGTGTTCATCTCATTTTGTCTCATTTTTATGCGTATTTGATATACTTTGATCGCCTCTGGTCAGAGTCCCTGGCTACAGATCCGGAGGTCCGGGTCCGAATCCCGGCGCTACAAGATTTTCTGAGAAGCAGTAGGTCTGGAACGGGGACCACTCAGCCTCGTGAGGATAACTGAGGAGCTATCTCAAGGAAATAGCAGCTCTGGTCTAGAAAACCGAGATTAACAGCCATGGTGATTCGTTGAGCTGACCACGCTACACACTCTATCCTCTAAGGTTGGCACTAACTTCGCCGACAAGCGGCGGTCGCTCGGCCGGTATAGTTCGCTTGCGAACTCAAGCCACAGAGTTTTTTATTTGATATAATTTAAATGCACTTTTCAGTACGAAAGGAGAATTCTGTTTTGTCTCTCTCTGCTCTCTGCCCTCTACGCCCTTTCATTTACGCTTTAGCTTACAGAACATTCTTCTTGTTCTTGTTCTTGTTGTTCTTCCACGGACTAGGCTCTCTGGTCTCTTTTCATCCAGAATTAATTCTGAAATTACGAATCTTACAGACTTTCGATACTACTCCTTGGCTTGAGTATCAGTCCGTTGCATAGCCACTGCTTACATAAGTCAAAGCGAACATGGAATAAATGCAGACAGATTTGCGTGCCTCAAGTGGGATTGGAACCCACGACTCCAGTGCTTGAGGGGACGAAACCTTTCCTTGTCTTAGTCCACCAGGCATTGTGATCAGTATAGGAAATTTTCTTATGCTCTGTAATGTTACGGTCATGTGGTTAAATATTTCTCTGCATAAAATTTGTGTCTATTTATAACTAACATAAACTGAATCGTCAGTTACTTCTCGGTTATAAAAAAGTATTTTTTGTTCATAATTCTGATCAGAGTAAAACTGTTCATACGTCTCCCAGGAAACAGTGAATAGACTGTTAAGTTACCATTCTGACATCTCAGACATATTCTTAAATTATCTACTGGTATTAGTCCCTTGAGAGATGTCTGTATTTTGAAACAGCTTGTATTAAATTTCCCCCCCTCCTTCATAATACTCTGTTCAGAAGACCCTGACAGTATTTCTTCTTCCCCATAATTACAAACTTCCATTACTTCTTCAGGAAATAATGCTTATGAAATGCTAGATATATTTCCATGCACAATAAGTTAGCTTAGACCGTAGTACAAGCATGCAGAGTTATAGGATGCCCGAAAAATCGGCAACCAATTTATTTAAATCACAGGACACCTCAGTTCATAGCGAACGGGGTGGGTAAGTATGATAGCGGCATAACTACAAACCTAAAAAGAAAGCTAGAGAAGAGTTTAGAAGGGAAATTTTTAAGCTTGGGGTGCGTATAAATAAATAAATGCATGGTTTGAAAAATAACGAATGAGGTAAGGATTTATGGATGCTCTGTAAATCTTGGCCTGGATCCATGAGCACAACTTGAAGTATAGCTCCTTAGCCTCTGTGTATGTATATATATTGTGCATGGAAGCCATGACGAGGAAGTGTGCCTGGCTGCAGGAACAAAATTGAGACGAGCTCAAGAACAACTTGGCAAACCAGCGTACTTATGTATGTGACGAGAGGTATGATTCAAAGCAATATGGATGGAAGGGTTGAGTGAGTTATCAATGAATACAAGTAGAATAGAAAAGGGATGAATTTGTGGGGATGAGGGTGCAGAGAAGACGGGGATTGTCTAAATGAAGCGAGAGAAATGGGGGAAACGAATATCCTCTTTCATTTCTTTTGAGATGAATTCGTCAAGTTGCAAGTAAAGGACAAAGAAGTCATAAGAAATAAAAAGAGAAACCGGGAGTGGTTGGGGTGTTTAGGGAGAGATGCAGCACATCTACTGAAGGGTTGCAGAGAGAATAGTAGCCTTACCGTCATACTCCTATGTTCCTCAACGTCTATTCAGCTTTTGACAATTCGTCTCTACTTGCGTCCACAGTAGAATGAAAAGAGTTCAAGGCTGACCGGCTGCTACTATTGTGGGGCGCCCAGCGTCACGGCGCTATATACACCCACATTTCATTCTGTCCATAACACCCGCATAAGCCGATTTAACCCCCTCCCTCGGCGCGGTGTATGGTCAGAATATGCATAATTAAAATTTGTTGCGTCACTGTGATGGCGAACACACTGTTGTTTTCTCTACAATAGCAACGAGGAAAAGGGAAAATAATAAATTGAAGAATTTTTTAACGCCTTGATTCAGACAGAGGCGGGGAAGCAGCTTTTGCCCATAGGTTTTATCCTATTTTAAGTTCCATATCCTATTTATAATTTTTTTAAAATTCAGAATCCCCCTATTGGAAGCAACTTTGTTTTGATGCTATAGACTTCTGTTGAAATCCCTTTTCCGCATTATCTGTTTGGGATCTGGTGACAGATATAGGCGTTAGGCTACCCTACCCCTTTTCCAGCACATCTCAATGAAAATTCGCCTAATCCGATCAACAGTTGCTGCCGTGTGCCACACTCCAACACTCGGTCACTGATTAGAATAAAGGAGTAAAAAAAATGGAAATTTAATACCTTCCATTTTCGCCTCTTCTCGTATTTTCCAGTTTTCCTCGGTTTTCTGCAATCACGTGGTCCCTATATACACACAGAAAGTTCAGTGAAGGTGCGTGGTGTCTAGGTTTAATCCTGTAAATGAACTGGTAGCTGTATTTACCACCTAACTTAGCGCTAAAAACCCAGCATTTTCCCCACACACTGTATTAATAACGAGTGCATTAACAGCAATTATTTTCCTATAGATAATTCTAGAGTATGTTCTTTCAATAGAGATAAAGTCTGTTTTCTCTGAGGTAGGAACTGAATTTTTAAATATTATCTGAAAGAACTCTATGCTTAAACTTTTAAAGACTGGATTTCTTCTAATCAGTACATAAAAATTCAGTTAGTAGCTCACAGAAAACACATTAGTTCTACGCTACAAAGATTAGACGGTAAATGTTGTTTTTAAACAATACTGCACTGCAGCAATTTTATATATAGCCCGGGCTTTTGATAAAGTCTGGCATCCTGGCTTACTTTACAAAATAAAAAGAATCTTCCCAATAAACTTTTACAACCTACTCAAGTCATATTTAAGCAAAAGATTTTTCGAAGTCAAAATAAATGAGGAAATATCCAACCGCCTACCAATCCACTCAGGGGTGTCCCAAGGAAGCTTACTAAGTCCACTACTATCCACTCTCTGCACACATGATCTACCCACAACAAAAGGAACGACAATAGGAACTTTTGCACATGACACTGCTACCTTCGCTACCGACGGCAATCCAACCGCAGCCTCCTCTCATCCACAGGATCATCTAATCCTCATAGAAGCGTGGCTGAACAAATGGAAAATCAAGGTAAACGAGTCAAAGTCCATACAAACAACTTTCACCCCCAGAAAAGACACGTGACCCCCAGTGCAAATAAATCACATCAACATACAACCAAAAGAACAGGGTGAAATACCTAGGATTAACCTTTGACAACAAACTAAAGTGGAGACAACACATAATCAAGAAAACAAAACAGATGGACCAAAAAAACCAAAGAACTCAACTGGCACATAGGAAGAAAATCCCACCTCTCCATTGAAAACAAGTTACTAATCTACAAACAGTCATCAAGCCTACATGGACATACGGCATAGAACTCTGGGGCTGCGCCAGCAAATCCAACATTGCCATTATACAGCGTGCCCAGTCCAAAATACTCCGATCCATCACGAACGCACCGTGGTATGTATCCAACTGCACCTTACATACAGATTTAAAACTCCTTATGTAACGGAAGTCATCCGAGAGAACAGCACCAGTTACTTCAGCAAACTAGAAAATCACTCCAACCCACGTCTTCAACCACTACTACAACCTCATGAAAATCGAAGACTCAAAAGAAGTTGGCCATCAGATCTAACGAACTGAGGAAAACATCACTGGATGTTTATCCCGCACACGCCAGAAGAGTGTCCAGTTAGCTTTTATATTGTACACCAATCAGCTCATTGACTTACAGGTTGTACAGTCTGATTGTCAATAAAGGAGAAAAAATGTTGTTTAGGGAACACAGCGTTGTTTACTGTGAGAACCATACACATCAGAAAATGCTGGGCTTTAAAAGGCTGAAACGTTTAGAAAAAAATGATCTACTAGGTTAGAAGATGGGAATGATTTGTGTATGACTCCCGATTACTCGGGCTCTCGAAATAAACATGAATAATCCGAAGCATATATGCTCCCTTAAGTCCAAGCATTTGCATATTTACTAAAAGCTTCGGAACAGGGTCGACTTTGTTCGAGACCACAGCCATGGAAACTTCTGAGGTCGGAGGTTTAAGGCCTTGGGTGTGGGAGACGACCAGTGACGGCCACTAACAGGACTTTTCCATTGAATAGCACACACAGTCTAGGTACAGTCCGTTTCTCTTGAACCCATTGTTTCTTGCGTTCCTCTTGTTCTTCTTTCAGCGACATTTTTTTTTTGTAAATTGTACAATTCGGTACCAAACCTAAGGGTTGTTCTCTTGACCCCTTTATTTTATAGAAATACATTAATGCATTGTTAGCATAAAACTCGTCTGGAGATTGGGGCACTATGTTACAAGCCGGAAAGTCGCGCGTTCAAGTCCCAATGAGGTTTCAATTTACCCAATCCTTCCTGCCGCACTATGGCCGTGGGTTGGACTTGGTCTCTAACAGAAATGGGCACCAGGAATCTTCCTGGGGGGGGGTAAAGGGCGGCGGGCGCGTAAGGCCGCCATCTGTGAACCAGTTGTCTAGAAACTGTGGGAGCCTGAACTTTTCCTAACCCTATGGAACTCCACGGACTCTTACAGGAACAGCTTTACCTTTTCTACCCTTACCCGTTTGGAGAGTAACTCCACAAAGCAGAGTTCGTTTGAAGTAGGTGACTGTCGTTTAACTATCAATAAATTCCCCGTAACGTATTATATGACATTAATTTAATTACATTACATTACGTTGTAATGCATTCCCTGGATCCGGAGTTAGCCAAAACGACAATAAGATGTCATACAAATACAAAAACATATGTACAGGACAACTGAAGTTTTCACCCAAGAAAACGCAGTGGTTACACATGAGGCTATTCAAAAACGCATTCACATACGTCAGCATTGTCAACTTATGCTTTTGACACAGGCTTTAAATAAATGAGTCAGTTTCTAGACAATAAGTATTCATCAGCAGAAGGGAATGAGTGTGTGTTTAAGTCTCATTATAGTGTTATTTTAAATCGTGTTTTTTCATTCATAAGACTTTTGAGATCAGATGGGAGATTATTGAAGATGTTCATCCAAGCATAATACGCGCTTTTCTGAAAGTAAGAGAGGTTATCAGTTGGTTTATAAAGATGGTGCTTGTGTCTGTGTTAACATTTTGTACATGTGCTTTGATCTGAAAATGTTCTTCCTTATTTGTAATGAAGTATATTAATGAAATCATGTATTCTCATAGAAGTATTAAGATCTCAAGTCTCTTAAATAGGTCCCTACAAGAATTACGGGATTTGACATCATCATAAACCGAAATCAGAAGTTCATGATGATGTCCCAAAAGAGCCTCCCAGCAACCCATAGTACCTATTTTCAGCCAGCTGAATCCAGTATATACCCTCCAATTTTACATCTTTAGTATTTTCTCACCTATCCCTTGATCTCTGAAGTGTTAATTAGTTCTTCTGACCTCTCATATGGGTACCACACAAACCTTCCAAATATTTCTACTCAATTTCAGTGCCCTAATAATATCCGAGCGGTCTAAGGCCTGTACTATCTTCGCTCGCTCGGAAGCCGGGATCGTGGGTTCGGATCTGTTTCCTGTGAGGTACTAACTGAATTCTTATATATTATTCTTATACACTGCCGGTCACGGTAGCCGAGCGGTCTAAGGCATGCACTGTCTTCGTTCTCTCGGAAGCCGGGATCATGTGTTCGAATCCTACACAAGGCATGAATATTCGGTGTGTGTATGTGTTTATTCTGTGTTTATGTTGCCCTGTGTTTAGGTACAGTTATTGCGACGGGCTGATCACCCGTCCAAGGAGTCCTACCAGCTCCGAAGTGGGAGCAAAATGAAGGAAAACATAAATAATTATTGAATAGTAGAGATTATGAACCTCCTCCGCATGTTGTATTCTCAGTTTTCACTCAACTACCCTCTCGCAGGGCAAATGTTCCCTTCAGGACCGCATTCTCAAACGCCCCGTGTTCCACCGTCAGTGTGACGTATGTCGCGCGGACTCAGAAAACCACAGGCGAAATAACACTTACGTGTATTTTTAATAATTTTGGTTATAGATGCACCGCGAAAAGATAAAAGTTTCTTAACTGAATGGAAGTAAGCAT
Source organism: Cryptotermes secundus (assembly GCF_002891405.2). NCBI lineage: Eukaryota > Metazoa > Arthropoda > Insecta > Blattodea > Kalotermitidae > Cryptotermes > Cryptotermes secundus. The sequence goes on from NW_019731976.1 coordinate 247,272, forward strand.
TCCCCGAGCTCAGTCCCTTCTTAATGTCCTCCTCAGTCAAATTTTGATTTGTTACTGTCGTCTCCAAAATACGAATATTTTAACTGTGCCACATTGTCAAAGGATCTAAGCTGTCTTCATGTAATGATTTTGTCCTGCATTCGGGTGACGAGATTTCAGTCTATACTTAGTTTTTTCTCTGGTTTACTTTTAGGCCAATCTCCTTACTACCGTCTGTTAGAGCATATGTAAATCTCCTGGACTACACGGAGTCATAGCCCAGAAGACAAATTCTCGAGCCCACGAAACTCTATTAATTCGGTTTCCATTTTCATATACTAACTACGTAAAATGAAAGGGCTCGAAGGAATAAGTTCTGTGTAGGACAGTAGTGGTTACGTCACAGTGCAATTAATTCAGTATCGCCAGGTGTTCTAATACCATTCTGAGCTAAAATTTCTCAACCGTAAAGTGGTTAGCGTGTGGCAGTTTCGTTATATTGAGGAAGTGCCATCTGGCTACTTGTGATGCCAGCATTCGATAAGGTATCTCAGGGTACTCTTAACAGCAATTATAGTTACAGTAAGTCAGTGTTATTCCGAATAATGTGTGGTCTAACATTTTGGAGGACTTTGATAATTTCTATCGTCCACCAGACATTATTAGGATAATCATATTAAAGAGAATTCGGTGGTTGGGGCATAGCACTCATAGGAAAGATCAGATATTAATAAAAATGGCCTGATTATGATAGCAATATTTAAGTGAATCTTGAAGACATAGGCTGCACTGGACTGCTGGCGGGCTTTGTGAACTCGGTACTGAATCTTATGGCTTCTTAAAAGGTGGAAAATGTCTTGGTCGGCTGTTTGAATGTTAGCTTCTCATTAAGTATCTGACACATATCTCTAACAGCGGTTTTACCTGGTCTGACAATAAAGTTCGCGAACTCATCGCGCTAAACGTGCTACATACCTCATTGTTAAATGTCACTGTGGACGCCTTCAAAGTACTCCACTTGGGAAGCTATGCACCGATGCCAGCGCCTAGTTCACCCTTCAAAACAATTTTGGAACTGGTTTTGTGGAATCGTCTTCAGAGCTGCCGCCGTATTAAACTTGACGTCATCAGTGTCATCAAAATGCCTTCCTTTCAATATTTCCTTTATCTTGGGGAACAGAAAAAAGTCACTGGGGGCTAGATCCAGTGAATAGGGAAGGTGTTCCAGCACAGGCGTTTGTTCACTGGCTATAAAGCTCCCTCACAGACACTGCCGTGTGAGCAGGTCCTTCGGGACCATTTCTGCACACAACTTCCTCATGTTAAGATTTTCCTGTTTCTCTGTCGACGTTCGCTTGCTCTGCTATGCTCCTGATAGTCCGTCGATAATTTTCACCCACAATTTGACGAAATTTTGCAATGTTTTTTTTTTCAGTTCTGCTCGTTGCTGGCCGTCTTGACCCCTTTTCGTCAGTGACACTTTATCTTCCCTCAGAGAAACGTGTCACCCACTTCCAAACTGCTGTTTTCTTCATAGCATTAGTCCTGTAAACTTGCACTAACATCTGTCTGATTTCTCTTCCGCTCTTGCCAAGTAGAACAAGAAATGTAATGTTCGTTCCATGTTCTAATTCAAGCTCCGACCTTCTTGTGCCGGAACACCAAAACACATTCAGACAATAACAGACGCCACTCAGACAGAGACTGCCATAGGTCAACAACAACACAGCTGTGAAACGCTGACATGCCAACGACATCAAACCACACTATGGTTTCTGTCCACTGCTGTCACGGCAAGAAGGGGTTGGCGAGTTCGCGAACTTTATCGTCAGACTTCGTATGAATTTGGTTTATATTTTTATATGTAATGTACTGTATGTACTATACTTGTTACATATGTTGTACTTGTGCTGTCGTTACGAGTCTTCCAATCCAAATATTCCAGTGACATATGGAACCGGGGTAGCTCAGTAAGCATAGAAGCATAGTGACTAAGCTGCAGGCTGGACGACCGATGGTTTGGGGTTTGGTTCCCAGTAATTGCAACAGAGTTTCATTGGCTCCATAACCCCCAGATCTGCTCTGGGGTCCACTAAACCACCTGTACGGTCAGTACCGGGGGCATTTCCCTGTGGTTAAAACAGGAGAGGCGAGAAGCAGGGTACTCACCATCATCTGCGTCGGAGCTATGAATGCTTGCAGCAACCTCTATTCCCCCCTACGTCTTCATGGTGTGGTGATTAATTGAGCCCAGGGATAACTTTACCTTTTACACTTTGAACCCAATTTATACACGGACGGCCACCGTAGCTGAGTGGACTAAGGCATGTACTGTCTTCCCTCGCTCGGAAGTCGGGATCGTGGGTTTGAATCCCACTCAAGTCATGGCTGTTTTGTATGTGTGTGCGTTTATTCTGTGTTTATGTTGTCCTTTGTGTAGGTAGTGGCCATGCAACGAGCTGACCACGCGTCCCAGGAGTCCTACCATCTGCAAAATTATCATGAAACAGAAAATCGGACTCCAGGGCCAAAGTGAGCTGTAGAGCAAGTAAAAAAAAAAAGTTAAAATACATAATGTGTTGTGATGAACTGTGCTAAACGTAAAATATCGTTTAATTGTGAGTCAAGATATGGCCATTTAAGCCTGAAATTTGTGTAAACATTATTTAAAACTTTAGTTCGTACCTCACAGAAAACACATTATCTCCATTATGAAGATCAACCGGTTAATGTCGGTTAGGGAACTAATCTCTAGTTATTCTAAGAATCCCGCGAAACATATAAACACTCGCAGGGTCTGCGGTAAAATGCAGACTTGTGAAGTTAAAACGGGTGGTGCAGGCACCGTCCTGCTTTAAAATGTTATAACTACACAGAAATATCTGGTGTCTACCGTATAAATGCAGAGGTTCAGAGCGCAAATCCCAATTGCATATAAATCTATTGGTAAGTGAAATTACCTTTCAGGGCCCCCATAACGTTCATTATGTTACGCTTTGAAGCTGTACCTCCACTTGATAACTGCCCATATAGACAATGGGTTGTACGCTATTAGCCAATATTGTTCATATGTATAGTGTAATATATTATCTTGGACAGAGGCGTTTCTTTTTGTGAGTCCACAATTGAGGGGTTGGTTCTCTCCATGTGTGGCAAGGTCTGCCAAGCCTCTCTGTGTAGTCAGGTTTGCGAACCACTGAATTTGGTTATGTCCATACGCAACATAACTAAATGGGGTGAGGGAGGGGGTGTGTGTGCCTGACGGTAATGAGCACCTCCCTGCCAGTTTATGGGTTCTGCAGGAGATGTTGATGGCGCAAATGGCGCAGTTAGTCAAGCACATGGTGTGTATTTGTGTATATGACAGTTGGTTATCCTGTATTCTCTCGCTGGACTGTCAAGCCACTTTAGTTCTTCTGACATCACTTCTAGCTCACGAAATTTGCAGAAGCGAGATTTACGTCATAAGCGTTTTTGTCTCTGCGTCCTGTTGTGTGATGTAAGGTTCAATGAAAATATGGATTGTGAGGCCATGTCATGCCGGCATGACTCTAATTCAGAAAGGATTAACTCTTTAAACGCCGACTTCTATGCAGTATACACAAATTCGGATCGTACCTCACAGGAAACACATCACGTCTCCGCTACAAAACCCAGCCGTTTAGTACTGTATACGGAAATATTCGCTGTTTAATTTGAGAACAATATGAAAGACACAGATACACTTTGTGGGCAGAATACAGAGTTTTGCTCTGTTAGAACAGGTGGTACATATATAAACCACTGAGCTTTAAAGGGGGCCTGAGAACTCAAATGATAAATTAGCAACATAGCTAACAGTTCCTCAAAGTTCGGCTTTATTTAAGACTTACAGATTCTGCAAGTGTCGATAGGGCAGGAAGGCTGTTGTGAGTGCACACAAGGGATGAGGTTAAATACACGCCAGAAAGAAAACGTGGATGATCATGATAACAACTTCCAAATTCTTGACCTTCTGTTTAACTTTTTCCTATAAATTTCGAGCCTTCGATATCGTCGTATTGTAGGATGGTCGATGAACTGTAAAATATTTGGAAAGAAATAGTTCTAGTGTAAATGAAGTATTCTCCCGTGAAGTCATGGCCGAGATTCGAACCGATGACCCCCGAACACAAGTCTGTAGCGTTACTGATGCGCCAACTCCCTCGGTCCATAACAGAAACAGAGACTTGTCAGACCTGTTAGAAGGGCAATCAGAAATAGAAGTGTGGATATATAGCTAGGCCTGCGCATGCGCGCCTCCTCAACAGAATGCAGGTCGAAATCTTCATCATAATCTGCTTCAGTGTAAGATTTTATTACAGCTCTCGCTCTCAGAGACTATGCTCGATCGTCTTCTCCGTCGTCCAACATTTCTTCGCCCATCTGGTTAGTAATTCTTAACTTTTCGGCCATCTTGAAAACTCCATTCCTTAGATGTGATTGTGCCACCTGTTTTTGTTGTATTGGCTTTTCTCTTGTACTACATTGCGTGCATGGTCTGTGAGTGGACATCCAGAGAAACTCCTTTAGAGGACAGTTCTGCTCCTTCAATATCCCTCCTTTCAGACCTATTCAGAGTACAGTTTCATTTTAGCACGTAACAGAAAGAAGTGCTGTGACTTAAATAAATTTGATCTGTGTCCCTATCAGTAAAAATAAATTTAGGTTATGACAGTTCTTTTCTTATTTCTTGTAATAACTAAAAATGCGCACTAACTTTCCGCGAATTTAGGATCCTACTTCTGTTTAGTGGAGGCCCCGGGACGACGACCGGTTGCTCCCACTTAAATCCGACCTTGTTTGTCGTTTGCATTTAGCTTAGTGACTGGGCTAGGAATTTACTCAGTTTAAGAAATCTGCAAGAATAATCGCTCTTGTACTGTGATTATTAACGCTAATGCGTTTCAGCATGACTACATTTAGGGACGAGCTTCAAGAATTCAGACGCATGCCAAAGTACGAGTTTGCAGAGCGATATAGAGTAAAGGAATTACATATGGAAAGTATTTTACATTCGACACAGTTTAACGATGTGTACCGCTGTGCAATTTACCAGCAGTGTGTTTTTTTTGTAGGTATCTTGTAATTCTTAGTGTATAAAATCATTATTTTCCTATGTATAATTAATTAATTTGTTTCTGATGCAAACAGAATTGTTCTGAGTAAGGTACGAATTAAATTTGTAAAAATTATTTATACCAGCTCCAAGCTTCGTAGTGTAAAAAAGGATAAAAATTTATATATCGTAATTAATATAATTGAATTATGGATATTTATTAAATTCATTCCTCTTTGATTGGTTCCTTAATAGATTCCACATCTCTTGATCGAATAAGAAATCATAAATATGGGTGTTCAGTCTCATAATTACATCTTGCAACTCGTAAGAACTAGTAATGTCCGAGGATCATTGGAAGTAGGGAGTTCTTGTCGTAGTGCTCTGCTTTCGACATATATCAAAGTTTCTTTTATTCGACGTATACGAGCTTTTAGGTTGTAACTCCGTGTAATTCGATAAAATTCCATCGATGTTTCTTAGGAAAGTATGCCCTCATCTTCATGGTCGAAAAGTAAGCCAAACTAGAGGGCCACACCATAGCTCAAGCGGATAGTCGCTGGCTTCCCACCGCGGCGTCCCGGGTTCGATCCCGGGTTTGGACAAGTGAGATTTGTGGTGGACAAAGTGGCTCTGGGGCAGATTTTCTCCGAGTACTTCGGTTTCCCCTGCCAATCTTCATTCCACCAACTGCTCCACAATCACCCTCACCTATCATCTAGGGCTGGTACAATAGGCCAGAAGTGGCCGCAGTACAAGGGACTTAGTCCCACCCCACTAGCAATAAAAAGAAATCAAGCTACACGTAGAAACCAACAACACGCAATACTGTACTTGCAGAGTGCTTCTTTCTTGGCACAATCTTTGACTCAAGTTCATCCGAAAAGTAGGTGTAAGTCTGCATAACTATACAGCGTTACAACCAAAAAAACCCTACTCTTCGCAGTCACCCCTGTGAAAATCACAAGTCAAACATTCTTTTATTTACCGTCTGTCCTCTTTTAATCGAGTCTTTATTTCTGCCTATTTTTCTTTATTATACCTGAAAGAATTCTATCTTCTGAGATATTATGCCGTTCAGTCCGGTAAAATTTAACTGATGTTTCAGATGGAAATATCACCCCCATCTTCAGGATAAAGAGTAAGCCGAGTAAGATACCAAAATGAAGTAGGCAACGAAGATATTCTTGCTCAGTGTTCAACAATGAAAATGGAAGCGATATTTTCCTCAGAAACGCTGGTTGCTCGTATAATCTCGTATTGAGCAACATTTGCCATACCAAAACGCCACTGGATGTAAAATAACGGAATGCAGTGTGGTATTTTACTTTCAGATTTTACATAAAAGAAACGCTAATTTGATCCATAACTTGTGGTTCTCTTTCTGCTGAACCGGTCTGTATTACAGTCAGCTGTACATCTTCCTCTCTTAATTAACTTAAATCTCCGGCACAGAGCTGACACATTGCACACGTATTCAGCGTGCACAGCTTCCTGGATACCGGTATTGATTTATCTCTGTTAAACGTAACACTTTATGTGGCAGGCAGTTCGAGAGATAGGAGTTACAGACGCGCGTGTCTGATGCAGACAGTTCGGCGTCTTCTCGAAATATCGTCACGAAGTTCTTTCGAATAATGACCAAGACTTCGGTTTCTGCCGCACACAAAACAAATTGTCTCTCGCTTACAATTAACAGAATTCCTGGCTACAGATCCAGAGATCCGGGTTCGATTCGCTACCAGACTTCCTGAGAAGTAGTGGGTCTGGAACGGGGTCCACTAAGCCTCATGAGGATAATTGAGGAACTATTTCAAGGAAATAGCGGCTCCGGTCTAGAAAACCAAAATTAACTGCCCTGAGGATTCGTTGCTCCGACCAATTGACACCCTCTATCCACTAAAGTTGGCACTAACTTCGCCGACAAGCGGCGGTCGCTCGGTCGGTATAGTTCGCTTGCGGACTACAGGCCACGGAGTTTGTTCTTGTTTGTTATAAATAACAATCGGTTTAAGGAGGAGCACCAGCACCCACAGTGTCCCCTGTCGGTCTTTTGGACCGGAAATATATATACACAAGGACACTCACTCACCCTACACACTTCTTCACTGAAGATGGAGGCAGCACATGTCCCGCAAAGGCAGACCCAAGTTCAGAATTAGCAGCGCATGCCCAGGATTTGAGATTCTCACAGAAGTGTTTAAGACTTCTGTCTTCAGAGATATAATGCCGTTTAGTTATTTGAAAGTCAACTGACGTTTCGGAGGGATATTTCATCTACATATTCAGGTTTGACGACTTAGCAAAGCAGAAACCCAGCATGAAGTAGGCAGAAGGCTGCTGCTTATTTCTTACTTCCCCTAATTTTGAACCTTGAAAATGGAGACGTGCTCCTCTGAAACATCGATTGACTTTTAACGGACAACGAGTCGTTATATTCCAGAAGATAGAAGTCTTCAGCATCAGTTATTCAGAATTTTTAATATATCTGAAAGAGCCGGAATAGCTCACTCTGCATAGCGACGGGCTGGGCTGGACGGCCGTGGTACTATTTGCGGCAAGGGAAAGAATTTTCTCTTCTATACAGAGTCCAGACGGGCTCTGGGGCCCACCCATTTTTTATGAACTGGGTATCGAATGTTCTTTTCCTGGAGTAAAGCGGCCGCATCGTGAAGTTGTCCAGCCACCTCCATCTAGTGCCCGTACGTGTCCATCGCGTGGTGCTTACGCAATCAGTTCAGCACAAGGACAACGTTATTACATTTCATACTCTCATGATTCATCCATTTTCTGTTTATTACGCTAGTCCGCAAGGACATGTTACCGCGAAAGACAATTAACTTCTACAGTTAGTTTTGATGTTGTGGGTTCGATGCCGGGTCTGGTCAAGTGAGATTCGCGGTGGGCAAAGTGGCGCTGGGGCGGGTTTTCTCCGAGTACTTCGGTTTCCCCTGCCAATCTTCATTTCACAAAATTCTCCATTGTCATAATCACCCGGGCAGGCTACAATAGGCCAATCAGTGGCCGCCGTGCCGAGTGGACCCAGTTTGACTCCACCTCTCCCACCCCCACTAAACTAATTAAAAAAAAGATGCGAGAAAATGATGTCTCATTAGTGAAGAAAAGTTCCTTCGAATGTAAATAAAATTATAATCCAAATTGCGTCATAAGTCACATACACGTTCACCTACTACTCGTGTCCCTCTCATACAATAACAAGAAGTTCTGGGAAGAACTGATTCCTACCTTCCTTTAATGCGACAGGGACCGCATAGAAAACTACCCGTCCAACAATTCTTCTGTTGTTACGTGTGTAATCGTTGCTGTCGCAAAGATTTTACGGAGCCGTTGTGTAGCAACGACAGGGGGACACAAACACGCAGACTGATGGAAGAGATTTCTGAATTAACGTAGTTGAGATGGTTTTAGGTGCCGTGAATACATACCCGATTTCATGAAGGTTGATTCAGACATCCACATTTGGTTGAAGGGGAACCACAGATGTACAGACAGCATTGAGACCTCATAAGCCTACTTTTATTTTTAAAAAATAAGGAAATTGAGCTAACAAAAATAGCAAGGGGTTAGGGGATAAAGGGCCAGCTTCGAATCCATGGAGAGACAAGAAATTTTTCCCTGTTTCACTGTGTTCAGATAGGCTTTGGGCCCCACCAAACTTCCCATCCAATATGTACGGGGGCTCTTTCCCTTAGGATGAAGCGGCCTGGCCGTGAAGCAGACCACTCATGTCTCAAGTCAGTATTAATGGAGTTGTACCTCCACTTCCCCCTGAGTCTTCATGGCGTAGTGTGTAATTAATTAAGCACAAGGCCAACTTTACGTTTACCATATTACAGTGAAGGTTTGTGACGTGCTACTGACAGTCAGTATCCTCTGTGAGCATACACGCTGTTCCTTTCATAAGGACGAACATTGCACACAACCACAGTACATATATGTTGTCAATTAACTCATATCCCCTTACTCCTGAAACAATTTATGCGCCACTTGCGCGGAAAGTACAGGCTGACTGTGCGTGTGCCAAATTGGCTGCGTCCTAATTGGGCACAAGCTCCAATTTCTGCGCGATGACTGCCATAGAGGTTGCCCAGCTCTATAGCTCTAGAACCAATTAACTTCTGAGTATGGAGTGTGTCAGATGATGACCTCCGCTTGGCTTCACATTCTCGGGTCCGCAGAGTAAGAATGGCTGCCTAAAAGAAGGCGCAGGCCAGGCTGTAGTGCGACTCGAAGATACAGTCCCGTGAGCAAAGTAATTAAAACTTTTAGCGTGTCTTCTTCCATTTACACCTTCAGAGTAAAATGTTCAAGGAAAATAAATGTAGGCTGTAACTGAAAATTTGTTTCTTGATGTGAGAATCTTTTCGCCGATCTCAATGGCCGCGCAATCTAAAGCATGAACTTTTCTCGCCCGTTCTAACACCGGGATCGTATCTCACTTGGGGCATGGATGTCTCTGTGCGTTTATTCTGTGTTCGTGTTGTTCTGTGTAGCGGCCTTGCTACGGGCTGATCCCCTGTCCAAGGAATCCTGCTATCTATGTAGAGGATTAGTGGAGCGTGGAATCCAATTGGGTCCACTCGGCACAGCGGCCACTGATTGGCCTATTGTAGCCTGCCCCGGGTGATTATGGTGATGGAGGATTTGGTAGAATGAAGATTCGCAGAGGAAACCGAAGTACTCGAAGAAAACCTGCCCCAGCGCCACTTTGTCCACCACAAATCCCACTTGACCAGATCCGGGATCGAACCCGGGCCGCCGCGGTGGTGGGAAGCCAGCGACTAACCGCTTGAGTTCTGGCGCGGTCGTGTAAAGGATTAAGAAACTGAACAGTCTGCCAAGATTCAAAGGGCCGTAGAGCCATAGAGTGAGTTACGACCTTTCTCATCTATTATATACTCACTGCCCAAAAACAGAGGCGAGGTTTCGAGTACCAGTAGTGAAGAAAATAAGAAAAGTGTTCAAGAAATTAAAAATCTATTTTAAAATGTGCCACAAATAATTTTGAACATAATAAGTTTCCACATGCGTACCATCCGTGGCCCTGCTTAAGTCCAACCGATATTCCGCCATCTTGTCTACACGCTGTAGCATGTCTCTCGTTACATGCTCAGCGGCCTCTTTTATGCTTTCTTTCAAATTATTCGGGCATCGAATTTTCTTCATATAAAAATAATTATTTATACAGCCATAAAATAACTCCCAGGTGGACACAAAATTTAATCATTTCTGCCAACACATCTTCCAGGAAATTTTGCATAAGAACTTCCGTGACATGCCTTGAGAAATGCGGCCGTGCGCCATCTTGCTGGTGGCTGGTGCTGGTTTCAGGTTTCAGCTTTCGTAACGCGTACCCGAACACCCAAATATTGCAGATTTACTCCGCACCCTTACCAGTATATACGGTAGTTCAGGAATTACGGTAGAGCGACTGGATGCAATTCGAATCCCAGTCTCTTTAACTACACGTGTAAGCCTTAGTTCCTTCAGTTCAGTGCTGTTTTACCGACTGTACACACTGACATTGGCAGGGGAAGCAACAGTAACTTTGACAGAAACAATTGGGCCCTGGTTCGATTCCCGGCAAGGGAAATTTTTTTTCTTCTCCGTGGAATCCAAAACGCTTCTGATGCTCACCCAGCCTCCTATCCAATCAGTAACGGGCTCTTTCCCCGGGGGTAAAGCAGCCGGGGCTTGAAGCTGACCACGTACCTCCAACTAGTGCCGAGGTAAAGAAAGCATAGATCTATACATCTGCTCCACCATACCCCTTCACTGCGTAGTGCTTACTTAGTTAAGCACAGGGACAATTTTACCTTTTATTGAATTTGATTTGTTTCATTCTGGTCCGTCACACTATTATGAAAAAGTTAAATAGTTCCGTCCAATGTGACTGGTTAAGATTTTCTTATTTCAGTTACTCATGTCCTTGCATGTTTCGGTCTTCAGAGACCATCTTCAGAGGGACATGTTTACACGAATGCAGTTAGAATTCCGCAAGAACACAGCAGGCCACAAACACATACAGGACAACACCAAAGAACCCTCTTCTCAAGAACAACGAGGGGGCACACATTCGCCCCCCGCCAAAAGAAATAATAAGAGGGACTACACGAACCCGCTTGGTTTACGAATTCAAACAGAATCTTAACAAACTAATTACAAATATGTTAATGTATTGGAACAGCCGCTGTAGTTGTAAAGATTTTAGATTTTACAGCCAATTATATATTATTTATATTGTATGTACATATTTTAACTTTCAGAACACGTACCATAATAGTGGCTTCTAACAGTATTGATGTAAAGGCGTCCCTCTGAAGATGGTCTTTGAAGACCGAAACATGTAAGGGCATGAATAATTGAAATAAGAAAACCTTAACCAGCCTCACAGAACGGAACTGTTTAACTTTCCCATTACCTTTTATTGCTAACCTTACGTCACCTTTCCTCCCTTTAAAGAAAACGTCTCTTTCAGGCCCATGGTTTCCATTGGCTACTCCTAGGCCCCGTCCCCTCCAGCTCTCCTGTATCTTACGTACAGCTCTTGCGCGCTCGGTTCACTTTTTCTACCCTGGAGATAGAACCAGAAGGTACCTCCGAAACGTTTCCGAGTTACTGGGTGTGTTTAATTTCTAAACAAAGTATCCAAACATGAAACCATCAACATCTAGTGGTGAGGCTGTATATGATCTTGTCTTAGGAGAATCTTCTACTGGCAACAGTCAGTAAAAGACAACAGCTGTAGCAAATGGGCAAATGGCTAGACACTAACTCAGTATTGTAGACCGTAAACCAGTTCACCCATAAATTCTGTTACTTGATGGACACATTTACAATATAAAGTGTGTATGGATAGTTTCATCCATTTAACTACTGTGCCACCTTCTTGTTATTCTGGACTAACGTCTAAGTTGAATGGGCCGCGCCATAGCTCAAGCGGTTAGTCGCTGGCTTCCCACAGCGGCGGCCCGGGTTCGATCCCAGGTCTGGTCAAGTGGGATTTGTGGTGGACAAAGTGGAGCTGGGGCAGGTTTTCTCCGAGTACTTCGGTTTCCCCTGCTAATCTTCATTCCACCAATTACTCCACAATCACCCTCAACTAACATCTTGGGCTGGTACAATGAAGTGGCCGCAGTACAAGGGACTTAGTCCCACCCCACTAGCATTAAAAAAGTCTAAGTTGACTAGTCTGTTACTTCAGCGTACTGGCTCCCACTTGAAACAGCTGCCATCTAGTGACACTGAATCCAACTGTTGACTAATTCTGTGGAGCAAAATCCATTTTGAGAAGACGATAGCCTCTCAGCTCTTCAAACAGTTCCCAACATCTTATTAACCTGACCGTAGGGGGAGATCACGTGAGCAAAACCCCTGCCTTGTTTCCAGAGGATCCTATATTCAAATCTCGGCCCGGAGACACTCTGTTTTGACTGATATTCTTTCATGGTTTTCCTCAGTTCTCCCAAGTATTCCTGGGAATAATTCCTCAAGTCAGGTCCCATAATTATAAATTTATTTAATATTCAGCTTTCACAGTAACAGCACATGGAGCCTCACTTTCGTTTAATGTTATCGAAAAACATGAGATACACAGGAGATTATCCCGGGGGTAAATATGTGTTTCGTTTACCTATAAATGCCTTCTTCAGAACATTTTGCTCTTCAATAAGTGCAGAATGTTCTTAGAAAGCCCTTGTTATTTGTTTTTTAATTATATAAAAAAATTGAATAAGTCAACAGATATTAGTAATAGCTCTCCAGCACCAAATTTTATGAAAATATAATCAGTGGTCTTCGAGTTTCATGCAGACTATTGGACAGATAGATACCTAACTACCTAGTTAGTTAGTTATTTAGAGAGGGTGGGTTTCCCCATGCACCGCGACCAGTTTGATCTATTGTGCTTCCCTCTATGATATTCTACCAGTCTCTATACCCTACCGATAAATGGTGCGTACCATCAGTCCCGCCGAGCAAGCGAGTTCGGCCACTTGCTTAGCGGTATCTATAATGCTTCCCCCATCTATCAGAAGCCTTAGAGACTGCTGTTGCGCGGGAAACCTCCTGGAATTTGGCTCAGTGACCTCCTTTGGGGATATGAGGTTCTTTTACGTGCCGTAAAGTTACGACACGGGACACATAGCTTAAAGTCCCTCCCGGAGGACTTGTGCCCTGAATTTTCCGCCCTTAAAAATTCGACGACCTCCGCCGGGTATTTGAACCCGCGTACCACGAGTCATGAGGTGGGAACGTTACCTCTAGACTACGGAGGCCGCTTACCTAACTACCTACCTAACTCGGATAGATATTGACAAATACTTTTCAAATCTTTCGATGCCAATTCGGCAAAAAGTTACATTGGAAGGAATATCGAAATTCGTCTTCGAATTCTATACAACTTATTTCTATATCTTGACTTATGTCAAAACTGTTATTTCTGCCTAAGTGTATATTTTGGACCGCCTCTATGGGCTAGTGGTCAGAGTTCCTGGCTACAGATCCAGAGGTCCCAGTTCGATTACCGTCGCTACCAGATATTTTTTCTGAGAAATATTGGGTCTGGAACGGGGTCCACTCAGCCTCGTGAGGATAACTGGGAGCTTCTTGAATGGAAAAGTAGAGGCTCCGGTCTAGAAAACCGAAATTAGCGACCGTGGGGATCCGTTGCGCTGACCACGCGACACCCTCTATCCGCAAAAGTTGGCACTAATTTCGCCGACAAGCGGCGGTCGCTCGGTCGGTATAGTTTGCTTGCAGAATACAGGCCACAGTGTATATTTTGAGATTCAAAACTTCTTACAAAATTAATTAACATAAATGAAGATATGCTTTATATTTAGATTACGAAGAGCACAGGCTGAATGCTGCAGAGTGGATTAAATGATAAGATGCTGGGGAAAATTGCATAATGCGGGGCGTCTTAACGTGCACTCATCGCCAGTGTAATTATCAAGTCAAATTAATATGGGAAGGACACGAATGGAGGAACAGAGAAATTTGTATAGTGTTTTGGCTGGAAAGTCAACAGGAAATAGACTATTAGGAAGATCAAGGTATAGTTAGGTGGATAATATTAAAATGAATCTTAGAGAGATAGGAGAGGGTGGTATGAGCTGGATTTATGTGGCTCAGGATATGAAGAATTGGAAGGCTCTTGTGAACACACAATGAATTCTGGGATATTTTTGACTGCCTGCTCAACTAACAGCTTCTCAAGACGCACTCGATTCTGTGGTGTCCCGTGGCATTGTACCGAGTGTTCTGCTAAGAAACTATCAGTATTTCGGAAGAACTTTTGCCTCAATCAAACTTCTACCCTGATGAAGATTATCAACAGATATTTCATTTATAATGTGAAGCCGCGATAGCGTGGTCGATATAATGACTGCTTACGGGCTGAAAGAACAAGCGGTCGGAGTTCGAGTCCCGGTGGGGCATGAATTTTCACTTCTCCATGTCATCCAGACCGACTCTGGGGTAACCCAACCTTCTATCTAGTGGGTACCGGGGGCTGTTTCCCCAGAGGTAAAGCGGCCGGGGCGTGAAGCTTACTACTCGCTTCCAACTAGTGTCGAGGTCAAGAAAATGTGGATCTATACATCAACTCCCCATACGCCTTCATGGTGTATTGATTAATTAGTTAAACACAGGAACAACTTTACCTTTGTTATATTATTATTATTATTATTATTATTATTATTATTGTTATTATTTATGTTGTGTCGACGGGACTGCTCACACTTGTAATATAACAGAACATGACGCTCCACCACATTCTACACGGCGTCACATCCAAGGTCATGATCTCGATACAAACCTAAGAACACCACAGCACTTAGACGGGCTACTTCATAGCCAAAGACTTTCTTAGGTACCCAGGACACGCAGGAGGAGGAAGTACAGTAGTTGCGAACTGCATACGCGGCACGCCATCAAAATAGTGCCAGTTGCTGTTGTCAGAATATTACGAGTGACAACAGTTGACACACGCCATAAACTGACTGCAAAATCAGAGTAAGGAAAGGGGTAAGGGGCGCTGCAATTGAATACTAAGATGGTCTGCCCTAGTACACAAGGCCGGCTGTTCCTTTCAACCCCATTACCACCCCTAAGCTGCCTCACATTGGATTAGACACAGCTGTGTCTAGCATCAATAGCTCATAATATTTTATAGCCAATAGCTCACAATTGATTCATGCATTATGTAGAAGTCAGGGATAACCCCTTTTGTTATAATCGCTGTTTCACGTCATCATCATAACAATTCATCATCGCTAATCATGGGCATTAAGTCACTAACAGTCAGCGAGGTCCCGGTTACGCTCTCTATCCAGCAGAAGTGGTACTACTGATTCCAGTTGCAGGGTGATCACAAAAGAGTTGCATTATCCAGTCTCTGAATCACCAGTGTTCTAGGTCTAGGGTATGTACTGTCTTCGCTCGTTCGGAAGTCGGGATCTTGGGTTCGAATCCCGCAAAAGGCATGGATTTTTAATGTGTGTGTGTGTGTGTATGCGTTTATTCTGTGTTTGTGTTGCCCTGTGTTTAGGTAGCGGCCTTACGACGAGCTGATCACCCGTCCAAGGAGTCCTACCGTCTCTAAAATTTATCACTGAAGTTAGAAGTGAGCCCTATGATGCACAACGGGAGCGACAGGTAAAAATCTTCGTTCCTTAGAAAACCAATCACTGCTTAGAATGTATGCAACCTAGAGAGGGAGAGAGAGGGGGGCAGTAACAGGATGAAAATAATTTAATAATGAGTTTCATAATTCTTTTTTTTTTCTTGGAATTACAGCCCCAATTGGCCTAGGCCTACCTCCATGAACTTCTCCGTTCACTTCGGTTTTTCTAGATCTTAGACATTCGGTAGCACTCCTTGGGCGGGTGATCAGCTCGTCGCAAGGCCTCTACAGGTACACAAACACAGAAAAAACACACACACAAACTAAACATCCATGCCCTGAGTGGGATTCGAACCCACAATCCCGGCGAAGACAGTGCATACCTTACACCGTACAGCAACCGTGACCGGCAGTGTATAAGAATAATATATAAGAATTCAGTTCGTACCTCACACGAAACAGATCCGAACCCACGATCCCGGCTTCCGAGCGAGCGAAGACTGTACATGCCTTAGACCGCTCGGCTACCGTGACCGGCGTTCATAATTCTTTACCAGATATTATTAAGGAGAATGAGAAGGACGAGGAATTTGGCACGAATAATAGGAGAACTGAAAGGAAGAGTTAACTTTGGAGAACTAAGCACAGAATGAAGTAATCAATCTTATATAAATAGGGCGTAATATTGTAGACTGGTTCATATGACTGAGTTGAGGTTCAGTGTCATGAGATATAAAAGTTAAGTTGTCGCTGTGCTTAATTAATTAAACACAATGCCATGAAGACGTATGGGGGAGTAGATTTCTACCTCCACAATCCTGGGACTCGACTCTAGTTTTCAGCTTCACACTTTGGCCGTGTTAACCCGGAGATACAGCCGTCGGCATCCATTGCATAGGGACTGAGTGGACCCCAGAGCCAGTATGTGAACGCTGTGGAGGAGAGGATAATGTCTCCCCTGCCGGGAACAGAACCCTGACCTGGCAGCCCATATCCGTCGCTATACTGTCTGAGCTATCCCGGAGTTCAATGGCTTACTATTGTGAATACGGTAATTAAACTTCTTATTAAACTAAATGAACTAAATTAGATTAAATTATCTCTCTAGTAAGGGAATCCCGAGATTCAAGACCACTAACACTAAGACGTGTCATTGCACGCGATTTCTCTGTTTATGGTGCAGGTTAATCCGAAACTCGCTCTGCCTTCGGGGCGCGCATGCTGTTAATCGATAATGCAACCCGCACGTCAAAACCTAAAATGAACGGAGGTAAAACACAGTTTGTGAGGACGTCACAAATCATTACACAGACATCTGGCTCACAAAGACCTTTCTTTCTGGCGCACTCCCATACCTGGTGGTTACAATTTGATAGCTGGTGCTTGCTCAAAGTGTGGTGCTCCAGTTGCTTCGAGTCCCAGGGGGTTCCCCGCCTCCCGCTGGGTTTCAACGAGCTTTCATCCGTGTCTCTTCTTGCCTCCCGCTGTTGCCGTATTAAAGCTCTCTCTATTTTTATTTCGTTTTTCAATAACTGTTATTTTATTGTGTATACTCACATGCTTCAGAAACTGCGCAGCGTTCTTGACAAAACTAACCGAAAGTCTGGACGAGTGCGCAGTTTCTGCTTCGTATCCGTCATATTTCGGATAAAATCTCGGCCCGAAGACACCCAGTTTTTTCTGTGTTTCCTGTGTCTCTACAAGCAAATACTTGGGTATTATTTCAAATTATTTAAGGTCCGAAATTCTCAGAGCAGTTGGTTATGAAGAGTTCCAGCCTCCGGGATTTGAATCGGACTACACGGCCTTGTATCCCAGAAGACGGGATTATTCAGTTCACTGTTTCTTTCTCTCAGTGCATTGAAGTCTGTGTGTCAACAGGTTAAAGTGTCATTTTTCTTTGAAGTTTGTATGCGTAGAAGATTAATCTCTTATAAGCATCTTTACAGGCTTTGAGGAAGACGTGGAGAGGATGGTCGATAATACAATATTGTCACGTGTCAGTAGATTCGCTTAGTGGGGGGTGGAATCCAACTGGGTCCACTCGGCACGGCGGCCACTGATTGGCCTATTGTACCTGCCCCGGATCATTATGATGATGGAGATTTTGGTGGAATGAAGATTGGCAAGGGAAACCGAAGTACTCGGAGAGAACCTGCTCCACCGCCACTTTGTCCACCACAAATCCCACTTTGGCGCGGCCGTCACGTGTCAGTAAATAGTCACTGTTTGGATTGGTAATTGGATTTATGAAACACTTATAATTAGTAAGTACAGGTACTTTACCACTATCGCTAACCTACACACTTAGCAAATCACTAAATGTCACACTGTCTCAGTCTGTTATAGTTTTTGTTAGTCGTTCCTCAGTTAGTGTTCCGAACAATGGAGATTTTTCTGCTCTCGGGCTTACGTCATTGTTGGCTGGCTAGCATCTCACAACTACTCCTTAACTGAACACTCGCTGTCTCAGAGTCAGAGTTACTTCACGACTGGCGGTTTACTCGTACAGCCAATCGATTCGTCTTGAGACTAACGACCAGTATTTTTCAGATGAACACGTTCGAGTATAGTCCTTATGTAACATCCTCCTTAACGAAGGATGAGTCTGTCGTTTACAATTGTTGTTGGTCCTCGTTAGCGCAGTCATTCTGGGGTCCGAGTCTTGCAGAACTCATAACCACATTTTATTGTTTCAGACTCGAGACTCCCCCTTAGTTCACTCACTCACTCACTGGCTCAAGGTCAGAGTCACTTTACGACTGGCGGTATACCACCAATCAGTTCGTCTTGGCGACAAGCCCCTTGAGACTCACAACCAGCAACATATTTTCAACTGAACACTTGCTGCCATAGTCCTCACGTAACATCCTCTCTGACAAGAGGACGGGTCTGTCTTTTACAATTGCTTGTGGCCTCACCAGCGCAGTCATTCTCAGGTCCTAGTCCCCGCGAGACTCATGACTCTTTTACTGTCTCAGATTCGAGACTCCCCCAACCTGCAAGGCCAGGTCCCCGGTTTTGTATTCCCCAGATACAGAGTGGCCCGGTTACACCTCCAGGCATTGGGTTCCCTTTTCGTTGGCTCCTACGACCCGCAGGGCTGCGGTGGAGGTGTTCGACCCGGCCCCGCAAGGGATTCACTTACTGACTTCGATTGGTTGCCTCGTTATGTAACCTCCACATGCACCTCATAGAAAGCACAGAACCCAACATTGCCCTCTATTGTTGCGCTTGTATCCGTTGCAGCGGAAATGTGTTAATCGAACTGTTACCACGCAACAGATCATGGTGTCATGTTACAGTGTTAAAGAGGGCACTAAGATACAGGCCACGAGGAAGAAGAATTTTGGGAGACACGAAAGATATCCGTTGGAACAGAACCTCCAAGCCTAAAGTCTTGGTCGTAGAGCGCAAGAAGAAAAGAGTATGGCCAGTCACGGTAGCCGAGCGGTCTAAGGCATGAAATGTCTTGCTCGTTCGGATGCTGGGATCGTGGGTTCTAACCCCACTAAGTTTATGGTTGTTTGGTGTGTGTGTGTTTATTCTGTGTTTGTGTTGTCCTGTGTTCAGGTAGAGGCCTTGCGGCGAGCTGATCACTCGTCAAAAGAATCCTACCGTCTGTAAAATGATCAAGAAACTGAGAGAAGTGGCCAGGGCCCACGGGGACTGTAGAGCAAGTGAAAAGAAAGAAAAATAGGAAGTATGAGCCAGTTGAAGATATGTGCTGTAGTAAATAATTTCACTACTTCAGCATCTCTCATTCTGAGCATAAACCGGAAAAATATCATATAATATTTAGTTCAAATATAAACAAATAAAAATGTGGATATAGCAATTGAGGTCCTTACAGCGAAGGTTACGAAGAGTCTGTCTTCTGGAATATAACGTGATGTAGCCCGTTGAAATTCAACCGACTTTTTTGGATCTTCTTGCTACTTTCTTCGAACTGGCTTCTTGCTTGGCTTATTCTTCGACGCCTGAAAATGGAGACGTGTTCCTCCGAAACGTCTGTTGACTTTCAATGAACTGTACGGTATCTCAGAAGAGACAACTGTTCAAAATTTGAATATGTTGTATAGTCTATTTTGTATATTCATTGAAGGTACTGTTTCGCTTCTAAAATTTCCATTTGCGTTACACAAAAGAAATATTCCGCATGCGACAACGACGGGCGGTCCTCTTCTTGGGAAGAGGACTCCACTAATAAAGTGAGAGCCGTACTCCCCCCCCCCCTCCGGCGTTGGGACAATTTGAATGCGGGGTGTCCCCCCCACTCGTAGACCATCCATTTCATTTGCCTCATATAGCAGTAGAACAGTGATTCTTGTTTTCTTTACGTGAGCCCTCAGAGACGGTCTGTCAGCAAAAACACGTTCAGTTTTCCCAAGCCGGGAAATGCATCTTATTAGAACACCGTTTTGTGTTCTTTGTGCTGTTTCTTTTATTTACTGTAGCTGTGTTAATTCATACTTTCCACCAAATGTTGTTAGGGATATAAAATGGGGCGATATAGCAGGAGAAATGCATGCAGATTTAGGCTAGAGACCCCGAAAGGAAGAGGCAGTTGTAGGAAATACGTGTAGATGGGAGGATATTACTAAAATAGATATTAAAGACATAGGATGGGAGGGTGTGAACTGGATGGACGTGATAATGAACAGGAATATTTTTCTTGTAGCTGAATAACTATTGAATCTTGAAGAAAGATGCTGCTACATTGAGGTTGTTAGTTAGTTGATTAGTTAGTTTGGTACGCCGGGCCACAGCTCAAGCGGTTAGTTGCTGGCTTCCACCGCGGCGTCCCGGGTTGAATTCCGGGTCTGGTGAAGTGGGATTTGTGGTGGACAAAGTGGCGCTGGGGCGGGTTTTCTCCGAGTACTTCGCTTTCCCCTGCCAATCTTCATTCCACCAAATTCTCCATCATCATAATCACCCGGGGCAGGATACAATAGGCTGAAATCAATGGCCTCCGTCCCGAGTGGACTCAGCTGGACTCCACCCCCCACTAAGCGAATTAAAAAGAATAATTTAGTTAGTTTGGTAATTTATCAGCCAGCTAGCTAGCTGATTTGCTAGAGAGTTATATCCCTGTAAGATTTGAGGCTTTCACGGCGGTGACTATGAAGAAAGCAGTCTTCTGGGATTTGGCACCGTATATACACGGTGCCAAATCCCAGAAGACTGCTTTCTTCATAGTCACCGCCGTGAAAGCCTCAAATCTTACAGGGATATAACTCTCTAGCAAATCAGCTAGCTAGCTGGCTGATAAATTACCAAACTAACTAAATTATTCTTTTTANAGGAAACCGGGATCGTGGGTTCGAATCCCACTCAGAGAATGGATATTTAGTTTGTGTGTGTGTGCGTATTTCTGTGTTTGTGTAGAGGTAGAGGCCTTGCGACAAGCTGATCACCAGCCCAAGGAGTCCTACCGAACTTGTAAGATCTAGAAAAACCGAAGTGAATGGAGAAGTTCATGGAGGTAGGCCTAGGCCCACTGGGGCTGTAGTGCCAAGGAAAAAAAATAGTTTTGGGAGATACTCTCGTGGCCGATTTTAACTCACTACCTTTCGAATTTATCGGGAAAATCAGAAGCCGTAGATAAATGTTATTCAAGTCTAGTTTAGATCCTACGTAGTCACAGGTGCAACGCAGGAGTTCTACACACGTTACTAAAATTAATTTGTTATGGCTTCAATTTAAAATTTTGAACCACAGCATTAAATATGCATGCCACTTGCTTTGACATTCAGAAGTTCTGAATTTTGCTGCAAAGTGTATTCATGTTTCCAAAATTATTCTGAATACAAATATCGCGTATACAAGTAAACAGCATCAGCCGAAGACTTTTTGTAATGGTGCCAGTGTTACTGTGAGGGATGAAGCGAATTTTTAAATAAGGTAAAGCTATCCCTGTAACAGGCAGTGAAGGCCCCTAGGGTTGTCAGTCGTCGAGTCTCCTACATTTTCTCTAGACAGTCGGCTCGCAGATAGCGGTGAGGTTGTCAGCCCTACGCTCCGGCCGCCCTTTACGCCCCAGGAAAATTCCTGGTACCCGTTTCTGTTAGAGGCTGAGTCGACTCCAGGGCCATAGTGCGGCTGGAAGGATTAGATCAATCGAAAAATCCACCTCATCGGGACTCAAAACCGCGACCTTCCTGCTTGTAATATACACGTAGTTCCTCAAGCAACTACACTACCGCATTGCCCCATTTTTACACTTATATTCTTAGAAGAAAATATGCATTAATCGAATTAATTTAAGCTTAAAACTGTTAAATGCGCTTCACCGTTCGATCATCAGTACTGAGAATCAACCCGGCCGTGTACAAGGACACTAAAGGACAGAATATTTTCTCGAAGGGCGCGGGAGGTCCTTAAGAGGCAGACGGCTGACATCAGGGGAAAGTTGGGCAGCGTTCCCGCGCCTCATGATAACTGTTCAGAATGGAATCTTCTCAAAGAAAAAAATATTTCAATCATTTTTTTCGTCATTTCTTCTATTACCTTTTTTCTTCCTTCCTACCCCTTTTCTTCCTATGTTTCGTTTCCTTCTATGTCATTTCTGAGTACTGCCTTTACGCGGAGGAATGACTGAAACTGGAGGATAAATGTTTAACAGACGTACCTGTTTCTATGAATGAACTGATAATCTTTTAATCACTAAGAAATATCCAGAAAGTTATTGAATAAAAGTTCTAGGATGTATTGCTTAAGAATATTAGTTCGGACCTTTTGCGTATCATCTGCATTTATTAGAACTACTACTTTACGGTAAAAGGTTTTATTTCCATCCTCTGGCGAACAAGATATGAAACAAAAGCAACTCTGTTCGGCGATAAAATTTTCATTTTATTTCTTGGGGTGGGCTGAGACTGAGTCCATTTCGTACGCCGGCCACTAATTGCCCATTGTACCAGCCCCTAATGGTAGTTGAGTATGGGGCATTCTGTGGAAGGAGAAATGGCGGGTGAAACCGAAGTACTCAGAGAAATTCTGCCCCATTGTCACTTTGTCCACCACGAATCTCACACGAGGTGCCCTGGGATCGAACCCTGACCGCCGCTGTAGGAAAAATCTACTAAACAACTGAGCTGCGGTAGGACACAGGCGATGAACTGAGTCTCAAACTGTGATACAGTGTCTTTCAGCCTCCCTATGCCCTTCCGTCCTCTGTGTCTTTTTGTACTCTATTAGCATCTAATGTTTCGTCGCTAGGCAACCTTACACGGTTTAATTCCTGTCAGCCTGCTTGGTATTTCCAGAACTTAACACAATGTAGCACCAGAGCTTTAATAATAGAAAGGAAAGGTGACGTTACATCCTTTTGTTGTTTTAATTTTAATAACAGCAAGAATAATTCAATGCATCTTTCTTGCAGTCCACGAATTTTCAGTTATTCAGCATCGAAATTTCGAAAGGCAAACAGGAGCAAACATCTACTTAATCTCCTGTGTAAATCTGTTGCAGAATTATCTAATGTAGGTAAAGCAAGGTTAAGCTGTCCTTACACTTCAGTAATTAAACACTACGCCATGAAGGCGTATGGGGAGTGGATGTATAGACCCACGTTTTCTTGATCTCGGCACTAGTTGGAGGTGAGTGGTTAGCTTTACGCCCAGGCCGCTTTACCCCCGGAGATAGAGCCCCAAGTACCCATTTGTATAGGAATCTTCGTGGGCCACAGGGTCGGTCGGGACGATTTAGAGAAACGAAAATCTTGCCCTCACCGGGACTCGAACTGCGAACCCTCGGTCGTCCAGCCCGTATCCAGACGCTATACTGACTGCGCTATCGTGGCGCTTTCTCATACTATCTAATATAAGTGTATAAAAATGGAATTTCTGTTTCTTCCATTTCCTACCCCGGAGCTAATAGACGACACCCAAAAGTATTATTAAATTTACTCTTCTCTTACCGGTAGTCACACACACCAAGATTTTGGGGCCATGTACAAGTATTGACTAAACGACAGAATTGAAATAGCTTATGCACCATATATANCCTGTTGCCCCACTTGGAACATAGGGCATCCGTGAAAGGCTTTGTTTCACTTCAGTTTCTTAGACAGTCGGTACGGCTCCTTGGACGGGAGATCAGCCAGTCGCAAGGCCGCTTCGTACACACGGGACAACATAGACACAGAAGAAACGCAGACAGATATCCATACCAGGAGTGGGATTCGAACACACGACCCCAGTGTTTAAGCGGGCGAAGACATTTCATGCCTTAGATAGAAGGTAACGATTACTGACAATAAAGGGAACAAAATAATAAACCAGCATAATACATGATACATTTAAAGTATGAATGTAAAGTTAACTTCGTGAAATTACCTTTAATTTGAATTGATTGGTGCTTAAAGCTGATTTTCGAAAATGCCACCGCCGGCCGCAACACAGGCTGTCGCTCGGTTGTGAACCGCGCCGGACATACCAACCCACCCCGCTTTAGGTACATCTTAAGTGTCGAAATAACGAGAACGCACTGTCTGTATCTGGCTAAAAATAGCGACCGGCCAGCTGACAGACGCGATTCACACGAGGGCGTGTACGGGAATGAAAAAACGGTCAGAACTCCGTAACCGTCCAAAATCGGACACATGTTTATATGAACTTTTTTGATCACAAAGACCTAGGAAATCACCTCCTGCCGTTATGCCCTAAAGTCGTGAAACACTCTGTGTATATATATATA